>NC_091317.1:22287345-22302345 GCF_038502225.1 Cherax quadricarinatus
CCTTGTCAATTCCTCTCAGTATTTTGTATGTCGTTATCATGTCCCCCCTATCTCTCCTGTCCTCCAGTGTCGTCAGGTTGATTTTCCTTAACCTCTCCTCGTAGTGTGTGTGTGTGTGTGTGTGTGTGTGTGTGTGTGTGTGTGTGTGTGTGTGTGTGTGTGTGTGTGTGTGTGTGTGTGTGTGTGTGTGTGTGTGTGTGTGTGTGTGTGTGTGTGTGTGTGTATGTGTGTGTACTCAACTATTGGTGGTTTCGGGGGTCGAGTCCTAGCTCCTGGCCTCTACATTGTTTACTCTCTCCTGACTTCAGAGTCCCTATCAAACCTTTTCTTAAATTTATATATGCTTTCTGCCTCAGCCATTATGCTATCTTGGTCGCTTCACTTCCTGACCGCTCTGAGGCTAAAGAAATATATCCTAATATCCCCGTGGCTCATCTGTATTGTTAACTTCCACTACCACTTTTACCGCTACCACTACCACTACTTCTTTTTCTTCCTCTCTTGGTCCCGTCTCAATCCCCCTCGTCTACTGACTTTCATCTGTGGCCTCGTGTACCTGTTTTATTCCATTCAAAAGCCTGTCCCTACCGTTGCACGTTATCATGTCTTCTCTGTCTCTTTGTTCTCTACTATCACCAGGTTTAGCTCCTCTAGTCTCCCTTACTCCTTAGTCTCTCATACTCCTTAACAGTGGTCCTTAGTATTCATGTAACCTTCTGTATTTTTTTCCAATTTCTTGACATTTGTGATCAGGTGTGGGTTCCACACCGGCTAGGCAGAGATTTTAGATCAGATTTTGCCACCGAAGTGGCTAATTTATTGTATACCCCATATCCATCCTGTGGACGGTAGCGCAAGAGCATGTGGAATGGGCTAGGCGGATAGTGTGAGAATGATTTTGTTGAGGTACCTTAAAGTTAATCATAGAATTGCCGGGAGAAGATTTGTTGCAGTCAAGTACCTCAGTTACTGAGAACGTTTGCAGTCCCTTGGTTTGTACTCCCTGGAACACAGGCGAGAAAGATACATCATAATTTGCACCTGGAAAATCCTAGAGGGACTAGTCAAAAATATACACGTAGAAATCACTTCCTGCGAAAGCAAAAGACTCAGCAGGCGGTGCAACATCATACCAATGAAAAGCTGGGTTCCTTGAGTACACTAAGAGATAACAAAATAAGTGTCTTGGGACCAAGACTATTTAACAGCCTCCCATCATACATAAAGGGGATTACCAATAGACTCCTGGCTGTCTTTAAGAGGGACTTGGATAAGTATCTAAAGTCAGTAACTGACTAGCAGGGATGTAGTTCGTACGCTGGACTGCTTGCAGCCAGCAGTAACACCCTAGTTGATCAGGCTCTGATCCACCACGAGTCCTGGTCATGGACCGGGCTGCGGGGGGCACTGACCCCCGGAACACCCTTCAGGTACACTTCAGGTAGGTGACATATGTATACAGCTAACTGCCTTTCTAACGTTCATCATTCTAGCTGAAGTGTCTACCAATTACTCTTAACATTCATTTATTTTACAACCCCATCAGCTACGACATTCAACAACTCTGGTAGTGTTGGAGACCCGTTGTCTGAGGTCTGTATTATGCTACCACCTCATATCATTGATCTGTTCCATGCATTTGTAAATCTGACAACACTGCTTTCATATCTACCCCATCACATGACCAAAATAAATGCATCTACACAGATGCTGATCAATACACCTGCTCACCCACACACCTGTTGATCAATACACCTGATGACCAATAAACTTGCTGACCAGTACACTTTGTCATTTCCACACCTGCTGACCAATACAGCGCTCACCCACATACCTGTTGATCAACACACCTGCTGACCAATAAACCTGCTGAACAATAAACCTGCTGACCAATAAACCTGCTGAACAATAAACCTGCTGACCAATACACTTTATCATTTCCACACCTGCTGACCAATACAGCGCTCACCCACATACCTGTTGATCAACACACCTGCTGACCAATAAACCTGCTGAACAATAAACCTGCTGACCAATAAACCTGCTGAACAATAAACCTGCTGACCAATACACTTTATCATTTCCACACCTGCTGACCAATACAGCGCTAACCCACACACCTGCTGATCAATACACCTGCTCACCCGCAATTACGCCTAGGTTAATAAAAAGGTGGAAGGCAATATTTACCAGGCGGGAAACTGAAGCCTGAAAATGGCATTAAAATTGGGATTTACTGCCGCCCCATTAAAAAAAATATATATTTAATCGTTTGGGGGAGGAGAAGGAGGCGTAACATTTGGCGAAATTTGATTGGGTGTCAAGGCATCATCCCGAGAGCTGATTGGCTTATCCTCGGTATTGATCAGCCATTCACAGGCGTTTATTAGATCACAACTTGACTTAAATAAATTTCCATTGGCCGTACGGGGACGCATATCGTCTGTTATGTATGTATACGTAAAAAAAAAAATGATAGAAAGCCTTATGTGTATACTCTACTTCCATCCTATGGACGGTGGCGCAAGAACATGTGGACATGCAAAAAAGACCCAGGAAAAGGCCCTGAGAGACCTCACAGGAATTTCTTTGGTTACATGCTGTTTACAAATTTTCTGTATTTACAACCTCTCGTTATTCATCCAGTACAAACAAACGTAGTTTTTAGTGTTTTATTTTCATTAATGGAACAAACCATACCACGGGCGGGGTTAGAACCCGCGATCAGAGAAACTCAAAACTCAAGATCGACGCGTTAGCTAACGCGTCGATCTGAAGTTTTGAGACTGATAGCGGGTTCTAACCTGCAAATGTGTCATTACGACTTCAAGAGTCATTAATTGTACAGTTTCTCATCTCATTATGAAAAACATAATGTTGAGGAAATTGACGAAAGAGTAAAAAGTCCAAAGAAATCGAAGGAAAAGGGAGGGTAAAAAGAAGATAAATGATGAAAGGGGACGAGGAGTAGGAAAAGGAGCAGGAGTACGAGGAGAGAGGGAGAGGAGGAGGAGGAGGAACAGGGGTAGGAGTGCTAGGAGAGAGGGAGAAGAGGAAGAAGAGGAGGAAGGGAGAGGAGGAAGATGGAGAGGAGGAGGATTAGGAGGGAGAGAGAGGAAGACGAAGAAGAGGAAGAGGAGGATTTTTCCAGTGCCATATATATGTAAGATAAAGAGTGAAGCATCAGACGTCGACATATAAACAGATTCCTTTACTCTGATTCACGTTCACTTACTGTGAACAATTGCGATAGTTGTCTCCATCTAGGAAAAAAAAATTGCTGAACTTTTTGAAGCTCGTGCAAGAATGACGGCGACCGTTAAAGACCGTTATATTGCCCGTTTAAAAAAAAAAAAAGAGCGGGAAAATGAGTACGTTTTGCCGCGCTGAAGGTCGTGTTTCAGAGTGACATAAAAATGGCCAAGTGTTTAACATCTCGTGTTCTCTGCAGCGTTACTCAACAATATCTCATGTTGTCTTCAACTCCCTTACCCTCATCTCCTCCCCCCAGTCTCCTCCCCTCTCCTACCAACGCACGCTCTCTCTCTCTCTGTCTGTCTGTCTCTCTCTCTCTCTCCTTCCCTCCCTCTCCCCTCTCTCTCTCTCCCCTCTTCTCTGCCACCCTTCTTTCTTCACCTCTACTTCCCTCTCCCCACAACCCAATTTTCTGTCTCTACTGTACTACCCTCCCCTCTTCGTTATACCGACAATCAGTTTTGAGGGTTCTACTTTCGTAGTCCATCCTGATGCCATAATTCATTATTGACTACCAGGTCATCCAAGCTATTGCTGATAGCGGCCGGCAGACTCCCATATCCATCATAACTTGGATGATCTCACAGGCAAATGTCCAGAAGTGAAGATTTCTTCATTAGTTCGGGAAAATTTTCTTATATATGCTGCTAGCAGTTTCAGAGACCGGGAATTAAGGATGTTGAGACAATATTGTCTAACTGAGGCTGAAGAATGAGACACTTCTGTAACATTTGGGAATCTTTATTGAGGAAGCGTTTCTCTAGCCTTTGGCTTCTTCAGTCCAATACAGAGAAGAACGGTGGGAGTTAAGGAGGAGTTCGAGGTAATCAGTCCCTCAACCTGAGCTCGATGTGTTCAGTCCATCAGTCTTGAGAAAAGTACAGTATATGCTCGGAAAAGTAATATATGCTGCGCCCCTTCTCTTCACTAGGTTTATTCTACACTTCTTCCTGTATTTCTCACTCCAGTAAGTTATTGTAGTAGGTGGAATGGAGTTCTCACTCCTCTATTTCTTGCGTCTCTGTATGAGGAATCTCTCTCTCTCTCTCTCTCTCTCTCTCTCTCTCTCTCTCTCTCTCTCTCTCTCTCTCTCTCTCTCTCTCTCTCTCTCTCTCTCTCTCTCTCTCTCTCTCTCTTTCCTTCTTTTTCTTCTTCATCTTCTTCTTCTTCAATCCAGAGAGTGCATTTCAAGTGTTGTTAAGTGTTTGTAGCAGTATTTTAGATGTTATATTGACTACGCGATCAGTAGATGATTTCGGTACATTTTCCGGCTCTGACGTTTCTCCTGTAGCTGAGTTTAGCTGTGAGAACGTACAGGTGATGGGTGCACAAGTGATTAGAAAAGTGGTCATAGAAGTGACTTCTCTTGTTTTGAAAGTTGTTGTAATCGCACTTATTTCCTTGGTGTCTTTTGCACTTCTTTTTTGAACGATTTGCCATCTGACATGATTATTTTTTAGGCCTTTTTTACATGTTTTTTACATGTTTTGTATTATGGGACAACCTGACTGTATCACTTGGCTTCCGCTCGAATTTAGATCTGCGTTTTATTTCGTATCAAAACACTTGGCATCTGTTACTGTTAAACGCCTCACAGGAAGACTGCTTCCACTATCACAGCTTTCAAGTATATATTGGTATTATGTACAAATGATGAGAGGAAGCTGGTGTCAGTTTTTTTGTCTACCTGGGAGTCACATGTTATTTCTCTGCTTTGACGATGGAAAACAGTGAGAGTGCCCGGATGGTGCCTTGCAGTATTGAAATTTGCCAAGACTACCACCAGAGCAGGATTAAGATTTTGTAGGTCCCTGGGCTGCAGGTACTGTGATACTTTCATAAGGAAAAAAATAGTCACAACAATCATAATATACGTGATGTAATAACTTACTATAATTATAAACTTGGAGCAGTCACTGTCAACACTTTTTATTTAATGTCTGGAAGCCCTCCAGGTGGAGGCGGCTCCCTGGGGTGCAGCCCCTAAATCCCATGCCTTAATCCCGCCCTAACTATCACTATACATCTCATTTCACGAGCCTGGGTGGTACAACATACTCAACGTCTTGGGCCACATGGACACAAGATCTGAGGCTCTTGGGGCACATGGACACAAGATTTGAGATTCTTGGGCCACATGGACATAAGATTTGAGGTTCTTGGGCCACATTGAAGTTCTTGGACCACATGAACACAAGGCTTGAGGTTCTTGGGCCAAATGGACACAAGGTTTGAGTTCTTAGGCCAAATGAACACAAGGTTTGAGTCTCTTGGGGCACATGGACACAAGGTTTGAGGTTCTTGGGCCACATGGACACAAGATTTGAGATTCTTGGGCCACATGGACATAAGGTTTGAGGTTCTTGGGCCACATTGAAGTTCTTGGGCCACATGAACACAAGGTTTGAGATTCTTGGGCCACATGGACACAAGATTTGAGATTCTTGGGCCACATGGACATAAGGTTTGAGGTTCTTGGGCCACATTGAAGTTCTTGGGCCACATGAACACAAGGTTTGAGGTTCTTGGGGCACATGGACACAAGGTTTTAGGCTCTTGGGCCACATGGACATAAGGTTTGAGGTTCTTGGGCCACATGAACACAAGGTTTGAGGTTCTTGGGCCACATGGACACAAGGTTTGAGGTTCTTGGGGCACATGAACACAAGGTTTCAAGTTCTTGGGCCACGTGGACACAAGGTTTGCGGTTCTTGGGCCACATGGACACAAGGTTTGAGGTTCTTGGGGCACATGAACACAAGGTTTGAAGTTCTTAGGCCACATGGACGCAAGGTTTGAGGTTCTTGGGCCACATAGACACAAGGTTTGAAGTTCTTGGGCCACATGGACACAAGGTTTAAGGTTCTTGGGGCACATGAACACAAGGTTTGAAGTTCTTGGGCCACATGGACACAAGGTTTGAGGTTCTTGGGGCACATGAACACAAGGTTTGAAGTTCTTAGGCCACATGGACACAAGGTTTGAGGTTCTTGGGGCACATGAACACAACGTTTGAAGTTCTTGGGCCACATGGACACAAGGTTTGAGGTTCTTGGGGCACATGAACACAAGGTTTGAAGTTCTTAGGCCACATGGACGCAAGGTTTGAGGTTCTTGGGCCACATAGACACAAGGTTTGAAGTTCTTGGGCCACATGGACACAAGGTTTAAGGTTCTTGGGGCACATGAACACAAGGTTTGAGGTTTTTGGGGCACATGTTATTAGTTAACATTCTGAGAATAAAAGACGTTGGATGACTAGTGGCAACAACATATATGAAGGTAATGACATGTAACATTCTCATATTATGAAGTCAGGAAACTTGGTCATTTAAAGTACAGCTATGATAGTGCTGTAACAGACAGCATATAGGCCGCTTTACATAAATGTAAATGTTTGTACGTACTGTATTTCGCTTGAATAAAGGACGGGGCATATGAAAAAGCTGATAACTAAATGGATGGATACTAACAGAAAAAGTCAAAGATGAATCGAAAACACTAAATTTCCACTGAACTAGTTTCATTCTTACTAATGGAAGGTCTGGAAGGGAGTCTTTTTATAGTCATCCTCCGAGAAATATAAATATTGGTGGTAGTGAGTCAAAGACCAGTGTACAGTGTTTTATTTCTCAGGACGACTCACAAGACATACTGACTTTCTTTTTCCTGGTAGTGCCCATTTTGAGAGTCACACTCAAAAAATCACGGAATTTATTGTAACTCATTTACCACCAAATAGGAAATATTAAATTCATACGCTGAATTGAAAGCGTGAGACAGACTGACGGGTTCCGTTCCACAGAGGTACCTCATACGTACCGAACGCGTCCATGTTTATGCAATACAAGGATTGAAAACCTCATTTTATTAATCAAATTAGCGTTCTGATTATTGCATATATGATGCTAGAATTGCAGAGCTTGTCATGCATACTGTAGCTTCCCTAATTAACTCGTCTAATCAGCTGACTTTACATGAGTGCTCGTGGACCACCAAATAAAAGAAAATCCAAGAGGAAAATATGGCCCAGGGGCCCGTACTTGGACCACTGTGTTACAGATTCTCACTCCATGGCCACATACCTCAAATGCCTTTGTAAAATCTGTGTACGCAATTACTACATTTGTATTTTCCTCTGATGCCTCTATCATTCTACCATTGATACCATACACAGGATCTTCCGACTCTAAAACAATGTTATCATAGCGTTAATTCATCAGCAAAGTGAACCTCTCATACTGTACGGTAGAGACAGACTGTTCCTTCATATATATTTGCTTTTAAATATACATGCAAATTACGATCTCGTATCGATATTTCATTTCTATACCTTCCTTGTATGTGTTATGGCTAAAGCTTCGAACGCTGCATTTGTTTGTGAGTTGAACAAAAATATGTAGAGTACTTTTGTGAACAGGGTTCTTGAAAGTTAGCGAAAGTAAAATCTACTGTTCCAAAGGAATGATTGAGTCAGTGGGGTTTGTGAGTGCATCTGGTATTGTATCATCTCGTTATGTGGTTCTCGGTGTATGTGTATCTGTTCTCTACGTCACTTTCTCCCTCCCAGCATCCTTCTCATTAACTTCCCCGCCCCTGATACCTTCCATCTCGTCATTTCCCTCCCCACTACCGCTTTTTTTTCTTTCTCGCCATTTTCTCTCCTATCTACTCATGCTTAGAACCTTTCTTCTTCCACCTCTCTCCCCTCTTCCCACTAGCCTTATCTCCCCAGTTCACCCATCTATACTTCCCTTATCCTCTACTCTCCTCCAACATCCCCTTATCCCCATCTGCCGCTATCCCTCACCCTCCTTACTCCACACCCTTCTCCCCTCTTCATCATCCTCCCCTCTCCACTACCCTCCTCTGTCCCCAATATATCCCCATTTCTCTCCCTATCTTGGCCCCTCGGTAGCAGAAATCGACTTTGCAACATTCAATGGTGCAATCAACACTGCTCAAGCTTGGCACTGGCTGGCACTGTTGCTGTCACTGATACCACCACCACTACCACCATTACAAGGTCCACCACAACACTGCTATTGGCACCACTGGCAGTACTGATACCACCCCACCACCACCACTACCACCAATGCCATCACTGGACCTTCTCTACGGTGGCACTTCTCTCACCACAATCACAGCTACTGTACACTTCAGCATCACCACAGACAAATTTCAAGATACAATTTCCTCCGCTACGTTCTTCCAACTCACAATATTCATTATAATTAGCATCACAATCACCACCACAATTTACAGTCACCCTCAACACAATTACCTTATTCTCCAATTCTATCATACCTACCACCACAACCAGAGTCAAAACTACCACCACCGTCACCACTACTACCACCACAACCAGAGTCAAAACTACCACCACCGTCACCACTACTACCACCACAACCAGAGTCAAAACTACCACCACCGTCACCACTACTACCACCACAACCAGAGTCAAAACTACCACCACCGTCACCACTACTACCACCACAACCAGAGTCAAAACTACCACCACCGTCACCACTACTACCACCACAACCAGAGTCAAAACTACCACCACCGTCACCACTACTACCACCACAACCAGAGTCAAAACTACCACCACCGTCACCACTACTACCACCACAACCAGAGTCAAAACTACCACCACCGTCACCACTACTACCACCACAACCAGAGTCAAAGCTACTACCACTGTCACCACTACTACCACCACAACCAGAATCAAAACTACCACCACCGTCACCACTACTACCACCACAACCAGAGTCAAAGCTACTACCACTGTCACCACTACTACCACTGTCACCACTACTACAACTGTCACCACTACTACCACTAACTTAAGAATTCTTAATCTTCTAGCAAATATGAATAGAAAAACCCTCCTTCTTTCTTCCTTCCCCTCCTTCCTTCCTTCTTATCTCCCTCCTTATTTCCATCCCAAACACCCTCTCTTCCTTCCTTTCTCCCTCCCTTCCTACCTCCCTTCCCCCCGCTGTCCTAAACCCTTGTAAACTCCATCACTGTTGAGGTAACATGAGGGAGAGAGGCAGAAGGAAAGGAGAAACGAATTAAGAGAAGGAAGGAGGGAAATTGCACCAAAGCCCTCCATCTACTCTCCCTTATTCTCCTTCATCAGAACTGAAAGGGAGCTTGATTTTTCTTCAACTCTCCCTCACTCCGGCTAGCCCTCTCTCTCTCTTCCATGTGTGTTTGTGTGTATTTGTGTGGGTGTATGTGTGTGTGTGTGTGTGTGTGTGTGTGTGTGTGTGTGTGTGTGTGTGTGTGTGTGTGTGTGTGTGTGTGTGTGTGTATGTGTGTGTGTGTGTGTGTGTGTGTGTGTGTGTGTGTGTGTCTGTCTGTGTTTGTGTCTGTGTGTCTGTGTCTGTCTACATGTGTGTCTGTGTCTGCGTGTGTGTGCGCGCACGCGAGTGTGTGATACACACACACACACACACACACACACACACACACACACACACACACACACACACACACACACACACACACACACACACACACACACACACACATATATATATATATATATATATATATATATATATATATATATATATATATATATACATATATTGGGTTCTTAGGCTAAGCCGCTCGCTCAAACCTCGCCACCACGAATAGGTGCGCGAGCATCAGCTAGTTATAGTAAGGGTGGGTGATGGTGGGAAGAGGAATACTATAGTTGGTAATCTGACGATATAAGGAAGAAAAAGTACCCATATGAGAGGTCTTTACAATGTAAAAAATATATATGGAAAGCAGGATATATGGATAGAGAGAGAGAGAGAGAGAGAGAGAGAGAGAGAGAGAGAGAGAGAGAGCGAGAGAGAGAGAGAGAGAGAGAGAGAGAGAGAGTGAACAAGTGGTGAGCAAGGGCAAAATGAGAGCAAATAAGAGAATAGGAGAGTCTCAGTTCAGAATATTTAACCAACAATGAAAAGAAAGTATACAGTTTTAGAGATAAGTTAAGGAAGCCTCGGGAGGGAAAAAAGATAATGAATGTGTAAACTAAAAAAATAAGGGACAGACGGAAAGTGTTAGAAGCGTAGGTGGAGGTGCTGGGAAGATGAAGTCTCATCGTTATCAGATCATGCGCCAAACCCGTAAGGATTGGTGATATGTCATAAGATGGTAACGTCGTGCCTTAGGCAGGGAGGATTAGTAAGGATCAGGAGTGAGGAAGTGCCATAGGTAAGTGGTGTGTGGGGGGAGGTGAAAGTGCGTGAGGCGGTGGCATAAATTGAAAAGGGTAACATAGCTCAATGAGACATTTATCAATGATGTCTCGCCCAGTGAGAGATTTATCAATGATGTTTCCCCCAATGAGAGATTTATCAATGATGTTTCACCCAGTGAGAGATTTATCAATAATGTTTCACCCAGTGAGAGACTAATCAGCAATATTTCGCTCAACGAGCGCTAAAAATTAACGTAGCACATTATGGCATCCTCCAAGGTGACTTCTCTTAGCCCAGGCTAGACCTAGTTAGTATCAGATAACGTTAGATATAATACACATTCTTCATGCTCAGAACAACGGGTTATCATCGTCATGTTCGCACTGATAATTATCGCAGTTATTGCAGCAGCGAATTAACTCCGAGTCAGGCAGGTGTTGTCTCAAGAGCACAACTCCAGGCTCGCCAATAGTCCCTCGCCAATAGTCCCTCGCCAATAGTCCCTCTTCCTGGACCATCTTCGTTACTTGTGGACATTTCTTTGTCAGTCTTTACGTTCACTTCTGTGTTTTTTTTTTTTACATTTGCTTCTGAGTTCTCGCTTTTGCTGTCTTCTTTAAAACACATGAATTGTAATGTGTGTGTATGTGTGTATGTGTGTGTGTGTGTGTGTACTCACCTAATTGTGGTTGCAGGGGTCGAGACTCAGCTCCTGGCCCCGCCTCTTCACTGATTGCTACTAGGTCCTCTCTCTCTCTCTGCTTCCTGAGCTTTATCATACCTCTTCTTAAAACTATGTATGGTTCCTGCCTCCACTACTTCACTTGCTAGGCTATTCCACTTCCTGACGACTCTATGACTGAGGAAATACTTCCTAACGTCCCTGTGACTCGTCTGAGTCTTCAGCTTCCAGTTGTGATCCCTTGTTCCTGTGTCCCCTCTCTGGAACATCCTATCTCTGCCCACCTTGTCTATTCCCCGCAGTATCTTGTATGTCGTTATCATGTCTCCCCTGACCCTTCTGTCCTCCAGTGTCGTCAGTCCGATTTCCCTCAACCTTTCCTCGTACGACATTCCCTTGAGCTCTGGGACTAGCCTTGTGTGTGTGTGTGTGTGTGTATGTGTATGTGTGTGTGTGTGCTTGTGTGTGTAGTGTGTGCTGTGTGTGTGTGTTTGTACTCACCTAGTTGTACTCACCTAGTTGAGGTTGCAGGGGTTGAGTCCCAGCTTCTGGCCCCGCCTCTTCACTAATCGCTACTAGGTCACTCTCCCTGAACCGTAAGCTTTATCATACCTCTGCTTAAAGCTATGTATGGATCCTGCCTCCACTACATCGCTTCCCAAACTATTCCACTTACTGACTACTCTGTGGCTGAAGAAATACTTCCTAACATCTCTGTGATTCATCTGTGTCTTCAACTTCCAACTGTGTCCCTTTGTTACTGTGTCCAATCTCTGGAACATCCTGTCTTTGTCCACCTTGTCAATTCCTCTCAGTATTTTGTATGTCGTTATCATGTCCCCCCTATCTCTCCTGTCCTCTAGTGTCGTCAGGTTGATTTCCCTTAACCTCTCCTCGTAGGACATACCTCTTAGCTCTGGGACTAGTCTTGTTGCAAACCTTTGCACTTTCTCTAGTTTCTTTACGTGCTTGGCTAGGTGTGGGTTCCAAACTGGTGCCGCATACTCCAATATGGGCCTAACGTATACGGTGTACAGGGTCCTGAACGATTCCTTATTAAGATGTCGGAATGCTGTTCTGAGGTTTGCTAGGCGCCCATATGCTGCAGCAGTTATTTGGTTGATGTGCGCTTCAGGAGATGTGCCTGGTGTTATACTCACCCCAAGATCTTTTTCCTTGAGTGAGGTTTGTAGTCTCTGACCCCCTAGACTGTACTCCGTCTGCGGCCTTCTTTGCCCTTCCCCAATCTTCATGACTTTGCACTTGGTGGGATTGAACTCCAGGAGCCAATTGCTGGACCAGGTCTGCAGCCTGTCCAGATCCCTTTGTAGTTCTGCCTGGTCTTCGATCGAGTGTATTCTTCTCATCAACTTCACGTCATCTGCAAACAGGGACATCTCAGAGTCTATTCCTTCCGTCATGTCGTTCACAAATACCAGAAACAGCACTGGTCCTAGGACTGACCCCTGCGGGACCCCGCTGGTCACAGGTGCCCACTCTGACACTTCGCCACGTACCATGACTCGCTGCTGTCTTCCTGACAAGTATTCCCTGATCCATTGTAGTGCCTTCCCTGTTATCCCTGCTTGGTCCTCCAGTTTTTGCACCAATCTCTTGTGTGGAACTGTGTCAAACGCCTTCTTGCAGTCCAAGAAAATGCAATCCACCCACCCCTCTCTCTCTTGTCTTACTGCTGTCACCATGTCATAGAACTCCAGTAGGTTTGTGACACAGGATTTCCCGTCCCTGAAACCATGCTGGCTGCTGTTGGTGAGATCATTCCTTTCTAGGTGTTCCACCACTCTTCTCCTGATAATCTTCTCCATGATTTTGAATACTATACATGTCAGTGACACTGGTCTGTAGTTTAATGCTTCATGTCTGTCTCCTTTTTTAAAGATTGGGACTACATTTGCTGTCTTCCATGCCTCAGGCAATCTCCCTGTTTCGATAGATGTATTGAATATTGTTGTTAGGGGTACACATAGCGCCTCTGCTCCCTCTCTCAATACCCATGGGGAGATGTTATCTGGCCCCATTGCCTTTGAGGTATCTAGCTCACTCAGAAGCCTCTTCACTTCTTCCTCGGTTGTGTGCACTGTGTCCAGCACTTGGTGGTGTGCCCCACCTCTCCGTCTTTCTGGAGTCCCTTCTGTCTCCTCTGTGAACACTTCTTTGAATCTCTTGTTGAGTTCTTCACATACTTCACGGTCATTTCCTGTTGTCTCTCCTCCTTCCTTCCTTAGCCTGATTACCTGGTCCTTGACTGTTGTTTTCCTCCTGATGTGGCTGTACAACAGTTTCGGGTCAGATTTGGCTTTCGCTGCTATGTCATTTTCATATTGTCTTTGGGCCTCCCTTCTTATTTGTGCATATTCGTTTCTGGCTCTACGACTGTTCTCCTTTTTCTCCTGGGTCCTTTGCCTTCTATATTTCTTCCATTCCCTAGCACACTTGGTTTTTGCCTCCCTGCACCTTTGGGTAAACCATGGGCTCATCCTGGCTTTTTCATTACTCCTGTTACCCTTGGGTACAAACCTCTCCTCAGCCTCCTTGCATTTTGTTGCTACATATTCCATCATCTCATTAACTGGCTTCCCTGCCAGTTCTCTGTCCCACTGAACCCCGTTCAGGTAGTTCCTCATTCCTGTAGTTTGGCTTCATTCGTCCTGGCCTTCCTGCTTCTCCCTCCACTTGTAGCTCTACTGTGTATTCGAAGCTTAAAACCACATGGTCACTGGCCCCAAGGGGTCTTTCATATGTGGTGTCCTCGATATCTGCACTACTGAAGGTGAATACTAAGTCCAGCCTTGCTGGTTCATCCTCTCCTCTCTCTCTTGTAGTGTCCCTTACGTGTTGGTACATGAAGTTCTCCAGTACCACCTCCATCATCTTAGCCCTCCATGTATCTTGGCCCCCATGTGGGTCCAAGTTCTCCCAATCGATCTCCTTGTGGTTAAAGTCACCCATGATCAGGAGCTTTGCCCTGCATGCATGAGCTCTTCTGGCCACTCTAGCCAGTGTGTCAACCATCGCTCTATTGCTCTCGTCGTACTGTGTGTGTGTGTGTGTGTGTGTGTGTGTGTGTGTGTGTGTGTGTGTGTGTGTGTGTGTGTGTGTGTGTGTGTGTGCATGTGTGTTTGTGTGTGTGTACTCACCTATTTGTGGTTGCAAGGGTCGAGACTCAGCTCCTGGTCCCGTCTCTTCACTGATCGCTACAAGGTCTTCTCTCTCCCTGCTCCATGAGCTTTATCACACCTTGTCTTAAAACTATGTATGGTTCCTGCCTCCACTACATCACTTGCCAGACTATTTCACTTCCTGACAACTCTATGACTGAAGAAATACTTCCTAAAATCCCTTTGACTAATACGAGCCTTCAACTTTCAATTGTGACCCCTTGTTTTTGTGTCCCATCTCTGTAACATCCTGTCTTTGTCTACCTGTCCATTCCTCGCAGTATTTTGTATACCGTTATCATGTCTCCCCTGACCCTCCTGTCCTCCGGTGTCGTCAGGCCGATTTCCTTTAACTTTTCTTCTTAGGACAATCCCCTTAGCTCTGGGACTAGTCTTGTTGAAAGCCTTTGCACTTTCTCTAATTTCTTGACGTGCTTGATCAGATGTGGATTCCGAACTGGTGCTACATACTCAAATATGAGCCTGATGTATATGATATTCAGAATGTTAAATGATTCCTTATTGAGGTATCGGAACACTATTCTCAGGTTTGCCAGACGCCCGTATACTGCAGCAGTTATCTGATTGATGTGCTCCTCAGGAGATGCTCGGTGTTATACTCACCCCAAGATCTTTTTCCTTGAGTGAGGTCTGCAGTCTTTGGCCACTTAGACTA
>NC_091317.1:22307345-22387345 GCF_038502225.1 Cherax quadricarinatus
GGTGGTGTGGGAGGTGTAGTGGTGATGTGGGGGTGTAGTGGTGGTGTGGGGGTGTAGTAGTGGTGTGGGAGGTGTAGTGGTGGTGTGGGAGGTGTAGTGGTGGTGTGGGAGGTGTAGTGGTGGTGTGGGGGTGTAGTGGTGGTGTGGGGGTGTAGTGGTGGTGTAGTGTGGTGGTGTAGTGGTGGTGTGGGAGGTGTAGTGGTGGTGTGGGAGGTGTAGTGGTGGTGTGGGAGGTGTAGTGGTGGTGTGGGGGTGTAGTGGTGGTGTGGGAGGTGTAGTGGTGGTGTGGGGGTGTAGTGGTGGTGTAGTGTGGTGGTGTAGTGGTGGTGTGGGGGTGTAGTGGTGGTGTGGGGGTGTAGTTGTGGTGTGGGAGGTGTAGTGGTGGTGTGGGGGTGTAGTGATTTTGTGGGGGTGTAGTGGTGGTGTGGGAGGTGTAGTCTCGGTGTGGGAGTGTAGTGGTGGTGTGGGAGGTGTAGTGGTGGTGTGGGGGTGTAGTGGTTGTGTAGTGTGGTGGTGTAGTGGTGGTGTGGGATGTGTAGTGGTGGTGTGGGAGGTGTAGTGGTGGTGTGGGAGGTGTAGTGGTGGTGTGGGGGTGTAGTGGTTGTGTAGTGTGGTGGTGTAGTGGTGGTGTGGGAGGTGTAGTGGTGGTGTGGGAGGTGTAGTGGTGGTGTGGGAGGTGTAGTGGTGGTGTGGGGGTGTAGTGGTGGTGTGGGGGTGTAGTTATGGTGTAGTGTGGTGGTGTGGTGGTGGTAGCAGTAGTGGCGATGGTGTATATGTGTGTGTGAGTGCATGAGTGGTGGTGTTAGTGCAGGAATGGTGGTGTTATTGGAGTTAGTGGAGATGGTGTTGCAATTTGTGGTGGAAGTGTGTAGTAGTGCGTTTGAGAGTGGGTGGGGGGGGGGGTGTCTCGCCTCAGAGGCTCCTAGGATCATCATGTCTAAGCGTTCCCAGAAAGACAGCCAGGGTGCGAGTGATGGTGAAGGTTTTTCTTTTTCGGGTTTTTATTAAATATTGTACGTTATAATAATTATTATACATTTGTTAACTATATATATATATATATATGTATATATATATATATATATATATATATATATATATATATATATATATATATATATATATATATATATATATATATATATATATATATATATATATATATATATATATATATAACAGGCAAACCAAAGAATGTTATTGGTTATAAAAACTGCAGGTGTGTTCAATGTCTTTTTTAATAGTGATCTAAATATTCTTTCGCATTTTTCTGTGGGCATTTTCGCTTTTATCTCTTTCCAACCACTACATTTAATTTTTTTTAGGTGGCACAAGTGGTTTGAGTGTATATGTATGTACTCTCCTAACCCACTTCAACTGTATTCTGTACTCTGGGGAAATAAAGATGCCATTATTACTTTCTTGTTTCCCAGACTATTGAGAGTACCATCTGAATAATTGTGTCCCAGGAGGAGGGACATGTTAGGATATCATCCTTGGCAGGTGAAGTGATTAGTTCAACATGAGGGAACGAGGAAATATATCTGGTGGTAACTAGAGGTGAAGAATGAGTCAGTGTCAACAATGAATCTGAAGGTCTTGGCCAGGTAGTCACCCAGG
Source organism: Cherax quadricarinatus (assembly GCF_038502225.1). Lineage (NCBI taxonomy): Eukaryota > Metazoa > Arthropoda > Malacostraca > Decapoda > Parastacidae > Cherax > Cherax quadricarinatus. Next base: position 22,308,966 of record NC_091317.1, read on the forward strand.
GTTCACTAGATGTTGTGGGAGTGGTGTTGCTGGATCACTAGATGCTGTGATTGTAGTACTGTTGGATCACTAGATGTTGTGATTGTAGTATTGCTGGATCACTAGATGATGTGAGAGTGATGTTGTTGGATCACTAGATGCTGTGATGGTAGTATTGCTGTATCACTAAATGTTGTGAGAGTTGTGTTGCTGGATCACTAGATGCTGTGATTGTAGCATTGCTAGATCACTAGATGCTGTGATTGTAGCATTGCTGGATCACTAGATGCTGTGAGAGTGATGCTGCTGGATCACTAGATGCTGTGATGGTAGTATTGTTGGATCACTAGATGCTGTGAAAGTGGTGTTGCTGGATCACTAGATGTAGTGAGAGTAATGTTGCTGGATCATTAGATGCTGTGAGAGTGATGTTGCTGGATCACTAGATGCTGTGATTGTAGTGTTGCTGAATCACTAGATGCTGTGATTGTGGTGTTGCAGATGTGACAGTAACACTGCTGTGATCCTTGAAGGTTAGATCCTCTGACATTAACACTCCCAGGTCCTTCACATTACTTTCCAGCTCAATTATGTGATTTTATTTGTAGTATACTCAGTTCTAACTATTATCTCCTCCAGTTTTCCATAATGGAGTAGTCGAAATTTGTCCTCACTGAACATCATATTGTTTTCCGTTGCCCATTGAAAAACTTGGTTTATATCTGCTTGGAGATATCATCCTCATGAGACTATCATCCTCAATGGATGACAGCCTCATGCAGATTCTAGTATCGTCTGCAAAGGATGATTACGGTGTTATGGGTAACATCTCTGTCTATGTCTAATATGAGGATGAGGAAGAGGACGCGAGCGAGTACTGTGCCTTGTGAAACAGAGCTCTTCACTGTGGTAGAATCCGATTTAACTCTATTTACCACTACTGTTTGTGTTCAGTTGGTTAGAAACTTGAAGATCCATCATATCACTATGCCAGTTATCTCTTTAGCACGCATTTTCTGTGCTATTTCACCATGATCGCACTTATCAAAGGCTTTTGAAAAGTTTGTGTATTCTACATCTGCATTGTTTGTCTTCCAAGACCATATCATAGTGGTCCAGTAGTTGCGAGAGGCAGGAGCGACCTACTCAGAACCCATGTTGCCCTGTAGTGTGCAGTTGTTGGGAATTCAAATGGTTTGCAGTCCTGCTCCTTAGAACTCTTTCAAAGATTTTTATGAGCAGTTATCATGTGGGAGTTCGACACGTGGATTAGGTAAGAAATACTCACGTAGGCTGGTAGTACGTATAATTACAGATAATGTGTGTAACGCCCTTGCAGCCGTACCTATCTCACTCGCTCCTCTCGTAACACTGACTGACTGGCTGGCTGCCCATGTACCCATAGAGGGTCTTTGAATAATGCCAGGTCAGCGCAATATGAGTTCAGATAGTGACTCAGGCAGAGACGGTTGGTCGTTGAGTCAACGGTACACTGGTTACTGGTAACTGGTTACTACTACTGAGACAGTTTTTATGAGCTGTTGATTTATAGTTCTTAGCTTCTGCTTTGCTGCCAACCTTTATGGACTGGGGCACGCGAAAGTTTCTTTTGCAATTCTTAATGAACACAGTTCCATGAGTCTGGGCCTGGGGCTGAGTGCATGGGCATGTTGTCAATGACTTTTCCAAAATCCAGTGGGTTAGGGTTATGTCAGAAATTTGGCATACACTGACAGGGTTTTGAGGCTCATTCATGAAAAAATAATTTGGATTGTCGATTTCTAGACTGATTAATGGCTCGTTAAACACAGAGTCGTAGTGAGACTTCATTATCTCACTCATTTCTTTGTTGTTATCTGTGTAAGTTCCATCTTGTCTGAGCAAGGGCCCGATAATAGGTGTGGTTTTTGCCTCGTTTTTGGCATTTGAAAAGAAATATTTTGAATTTCTTTTAGCTCCTCCCGTCTCTCCTGCATCCTGTATAAATCATTTAACTTAAGCTCAATATTTTCCACTTGACTGGTTAGCGCTTCCTTCCATGTTTCAGATAATCTAGCCCCCTTTGAGGAGCTCAGTGATTCTTCAGTGATTCTTTGCTTACTCCTGTAGAGGGAGCCTCTCTCTCTCTCTCTCTCTCTCTCTCTCTCTCTCTCTCTCTCTCTCTCTCTCTCTCTCTCTCTCTCTCTCCAGTTTACTTCTCATCTTTTTTCTTAGGGAAATCTGCCTTGAGCATATTTCAGCTACCAGAAAGTTGATCCTTTCAAGGTACTGATTTGGATCCATGTTATTTAAGATATCTTCCCAACATTTTAATTTAGGACATGGTTCAACTGGTTCCAGTTAATGTTCTTGATGTTGAAGTCTTCTTGTCGTAGCTGTATGCATTTTATTGGCCTGGACTCCTGTGTATATATATGTCTGGATTTTGATTACATTGTGATGCCACTTAGTTTTTTTTTATATTCTTATGGTTCTTACTATTTCATTACTATTAGTATAAATAAAGTCAAATGTGTTTTCCAGTCTTGTCGGCTCCACTACCTGCTGACTTAGGGTGTATTTATTGCAGAAATTCACCAGCTCATGTGTGTGTGACTTTTCATCTGAGCTGCCTCCAGGGATTTTCTGCTACCACATTATTTGTTACATTCTTTCATTTTGTATGTCTTAGACTGAAGTCACGAAGCAGCAAGATGTCTGGGGATGAGGGTTGGAAGGGTTTCCAGACAGTAATTAATTTTTAATAACTGTTCCTTGAAGTATTGGGAAGTTGCATCTGGTGGTTTATATACAACCACAATGACTAAGTTTTGGTTCTCGATCTTTACTGTTAGAGAACTTCAACTACATCATTAGTGGCGTTCAGCATCTCTGTGCAGATGAGCGACTCTTTGACATACAGGTCAACCCCCCCTTGTTGCCTGTTCTTTTTGTCGCATGTAAAAATGTACCGTTGACTGGTTACCTCATTATTACCTCAACGCTTATTGCTTGGGTAGCGTCGAAAATGGGTTGGGTGAATATTCTGTTAGTGTGATGGATTGTGAAGAACCTGCCCAGTATAGGCCAACAGGCCTATTGCAGTGTTCCTCTATATGTTATCCATATATCGCTGTCTAAGTGGTCTTTCGTGTGAGGTCTCTATACCTGGAAATTACCTGGAGGTTATTCCTGGGATCAACGCCCCCGCGGCCCGGTCCATGACCAGGCCTCCCGGTGGATCAGGGCCTGATCAACCAGTCTCTTACTGCTGGCTGCACGCAGTCCAACGTACGAGCCACAGCCCGGCTGATCCGGTACTGACTTTAGGTATCTGTCCAGCTCTCTCTTGAAGGCAGCCAGGGGTTTATTGGTAATTCCCCTAATGCTTGATGGGAGGCTGTTGAACAAGTCTTGGGCCCCGGACACTTATGGTGTTTTCCCTTAGTGTACCAATGGCGCCCCTACTTTTAATTGGGGGCATTTTGCATCGCCTGCCCAGTCTTTTACTTTCGTAGGGAGTGGTTTCTGTGTGCAGATTTGGGACCATTCCTTCCAGGATTTTCCAAGTGTAGATTATGATATGGTATAAACCTTGGTAATAAATACCGACAAGTTGGTTTAGAAAGACACGTAAGCAAACAATATAACATATTTATTAGAAAACAACACAGGAGTCACATGATTTCATCGTCTACCCGTCCTCATCATAGGTAGAGGTTGTTTTGATAAGGACCTGCCTCGCATGGGCCAGTAGGCCTTCTACAGTGTTCCTCCATTCTTATGTTCTTATGACAATCCTCAGGTCACGTGCGTCACATCTCACTCTCCGCCTAAATATATAATGTCTTTCTACCTCTGTATGTTAGAAGTGATCAAGGTCCCAGGACCGAAACGTTTTCTAATAAATATGTTACAGTGTTTGCTTACGTGTCTTTCTAAACCAGATTATGATATATCTCTCTCTCCTGCGTTCCAACGAGTACAAGTCAAGTGCTTCCAAGCGTTCCCAGTAGTTAAGGTGCTTGACAGAACTTATACGTGCAGTAAAGGATCTCTGTACACTCTCTAGATCTGCGATTTCACCTGCTTTGTATGGAGATGTTAATGTACAGCAGTATTCCAGCCTAGAGAGAACAAGTGATTTGAAAAGGATCATCATTGGCTTGGCATCTCTAGTTTTGAAAGTTCTCATTATCCATCCATCACACGTGCAGTAAAGGATCTCTGTACACTCTCTAGATCTGCGATTTCACCTGCTTTGAATGGAGATGTTAATGTACAGCAGTATTCCAGCCTAGAGAGAACAAGTGATTTGAAAAGGATCATCATTGGCTTTTGATGCTGACATCAATAGTTGTGGTTCTGGAGGGAGAGCCACTGGCTCTGCCTCCAGTCCAACATATCCTATCCATGATGAGAGTAAGACACATGTGCAACATCTGGGTATCTTTATTGTAGACGTTTCGCCATCCAGTGGCTTTATCAATACAAATTCCAGGACATAACTTGAAGACAGTAGAACTATGTACAGAAGATGAGGTAATCAGTCCCTCAACCTAGGAGTAGGTGCGAACAGCACCATAGTCGTGGAGATTCTGAAATCTCCACGACTATGGTGCTGTTCGCACCTACTCCTAGGTTGAGGGACTGATTACCTCATCTTCTGTACATAGTTCTACTGTCTTCAAGTTATGTCCTGGAATTTGTATTGATAAAGCCACTGGATGGCGAAACGTCTACAATAAAGATACCCAGATGTTGCACATGTGTCTTACTCTCATCTTGTCGGTATTATATACCATTCGTACACAACTATCCTATCCATCTTATTCATTCATGCGCCCATCTCTCCACACAGCTACTCAAACTACCCATCCCTCCATCTATCTGCGTCCATCTATCCACCTGGGCAATAAACAGTTCCCAATAATACTTCCATTGCTTCCTGAGTTTGGCTGATTAAGAGAGTCGTGGGGTTAATTAATCCTCGTTTATACAAACTCCTGATAAACCGTTTCAAGGGAAAGGGGGGGGTCATTGGTCTTGTATGGGGGGGGGAGAGGGGAGGGTTATAGTCGGGACAGGGGGTGAGAGGAAGAGGTGTAGCCGTGAAAAGGGCTTGGGGGGTGGGGGGAAGAGGTGTGGTCGGGGAAAGGGCTTGGTGGGTGGGGGAAGCGGTGTGGTCGGGGAAGGGGTTTGGGGGGTGGGCGAAGTGGTGTGGTCTGGGAAGGGGCTTGGGGGGGAGGGTGGAAGAGGTGTGGTCGGGGAAGGGGAATGGGGGGTGGGGGGAAGAGGTGTGGTCGGGGAAGGGGCTTGGGGGGTGGGGGGAAGACGTGTGGTCGGGTAAGGGGCATGGGGGTGGGGAAAGAGGTGTGGTCGGGGAAGGGGCTTGTGGGGTGGGGGAAGACGTGTTGTCCGGGAAGGGGCATGGGGGGTGGGGGGAAGAGGTGTGGTCCGGGAACGGGCATGGGGGGTGGAGGGAAGACGTGTGGTCGGGGAAGGGGCATGGGGGACGGGGCAAGAGGTGTGGTCGGGAAAGGGGCTTGGGGGTGGGGGAAGTGGTGTGGTCGGGAAAGAGGCTTGGGGGTTGGGGGGATGTGGTGTTGTCGGGGAAGAGGCTTGGGGGGTTGGGGGAAGTGGTGTGGTCTGGGAAGAGGCTTGGGGTGGGGGGAAGTGGTGTGGTCGGGGAAGAGGCTTCGGGGGTGGGGGAAGTGGTGTGGTCGGGAAAGAGGCTTGGGGGGTGGGAGGAAGTGGTGTGGTCGGGAAAGAGGCTTGTGGATGGGGGGAAGTGGTGTGGTCGGGGAAGGGGTTTGGGGGGTGGAGGAAGTGGTGTGGTCGGGGAAGAGGCTTGGGGGGTTGGGGGAAGTGGTGTGGTCGGGGAAGGGGCTTTGGGGGTGGGGGAAGTGGTGTGGTCGGGGAAGAGTCTTACTTGGTTACCTGGAGGTTACCTGGAGGTTATTCCGGGGATCAACGCCCCCGCGGCCCGGTCCATGACCAGGCCTCCCAATGGATCAGGGCCTGATCAACTAGGCTGTTGCTGCTGGCCGCACGCAGTCCAACATACGAGCCACAGCCCGGCTGATCCGGCACTGACTTTAGGTATCTGTCCAGCTTTCTCTTGAAGGCAGCCAGGGGTTTATTGGCAATTCCCCTAATGCTTGATGGGAGGCTGTTGAACAGTCTTGGGCCCCGGACACTTATGGTGTTTTCCCTTAGTGTACCAATGGCGCCCCTACTTTTTATTGGGGGCATTTTGCATCTCCTGCCCAGTCTTTTACTTTCGTAGGGAGTGATTTCTGTGTGCAGATTTGGGACCATTCCTTCCAAGATTTTCCAAGTGTAGATTATGATATATCTCTCCCTCTTGCGTTCCAACGAGTTCAAGTCAAGTGCTTCCAAGTGTTCCCAGTAGTTAAGGTGCTTCACAGAACTTATACGTGCAGTAAAGGATCTCTGTACACTCTCTAGATCTGCGATTTCACCTGCTTTGAATGGAGATGTTAATGTACAGCAGTATTCCAGCCTAGAGAGAACAAGTGATTTGAAAAGGATCATCATTGGCTTGGCACCTCTCGTTTTGAACGCTCTCATTATCCATCCTATCATTTTCTTTGCACGTGCGATCGTGGCACTGTTGTGATCCTTGAAAGTGAGATCCTCAGACATTACTACTCCCAGGTCCCTTACATTATTTTTCCGCTCTATTGTATGGCCAGAGTCTGTAGTATACTCTGTTCTAGTTATTATCTCCTCCAGTTTTCCATAACGGAGTAGTTGGAATTTGTCCTCATTGAACATCATATTGTTTACCGTTGCCCACTGGAAAACTTTGTTTATATCTTCTTGGAGGTTAACCGCGTCCTCAGCAGATGACAGCCTCATGCAGATCCTAGTATCATCAGCAAAGGATGATACGGTGCTGTGATGTATATCTCTGTCTATGTCTGCTATGAGGATAAGGAATAAGATGGGGCGAGTACTGTGCCTTGTGGAGCAGAGCTCTTCACTATGGCAGCCTCTGTTGACCACTACTCTTTGTGTTCGATTTGTTAGGAAGTTGAAGATCCATCTCCCCACTTTCCCAGTTATTCCTTTAGCACGTATTTTATGGGCTATTACGTCATGATCGTACTCGTCAAAGGCTTTTGCAAAGTCTGTGTATATTACATCTGCATTCTGATTTTCTTCCAGTGCATCCAAGGCCATAACATAGTGATCCAGTAGTTGTGAGAGGCAGGAGCGACCTGCCCTGAACCCATGTTGCCCTGGATTGTGCAGATTTTGGGAACCCAGGTGATTTGCAATCCTGCTTCTTAGCACTCTTTCAAAGATTTTTATGATGTGGGACGTCAGAGCTATTGGTCTATAGTTCTTAGCTAATGCTTTGCTGCCACCTTTATGGAGTGGGGCTATATCCATTGTTTTAAGTGATTGTGGAATTTCACCCATGTCCAAGTTCCTCCTCCATAGTGTACCTAGGGCACGTGAGAGGGGCTTCTTGCAGTTCTTAATGAAAACAGAGTTCCACGAGTCTGGGCCCGGGGCTGAGTGCATGGGCATGTTGTCAATGGCTTTTTCGAAATCTATTGGAGTTAGGGTAATGTCGGAAATCTGGCATACATTTATGGAGTTTTGAGGCTCATTCATGAAGAAATCATTTGGGTCGTCGATCCTCAAACCGATTAGTGGTTCGCTAAACACAGAGTCGTACTGGGATTTCAATATTTCACTCATTTCCTTGTTGTCATCTGTGTAAGTCCCATCCTGTCTGAGTAAGGGCCCGATACTAGATGTGGTATTTGCCTTGTTTTTGGCATATGAAAAGAAATATTTTGAATTTCTTTCAATTTCACTAATAGCTTTAAGCTCCTCCTGTCTCTCCTGGTTCCTGTAAGAGTCTTTTAACTTAAGTTCGAAAGTTTCCACTTCCCTGGTCAGTGCCTCCTTTCGTGTATCAGATATTCTAGCACTCCTGAGGAGCTCAGTGACTCTTCGTCGTCTTCTGTAGAGGGAGCGTCTTTCTCTCTCCAGTTTACTCCTGCTCTTCTTCTTTCTTAGGGGAATATGCCTAGAACATGCTTCGGCTGCCAGGAAGTTGATCCTTTCAAGGCACTGGTTTGGATCCATGTCATTTAAGACATCTTCCCAACATGTTTCGTTTAGGACGTGGTTTACCTGGTCTCAGTTGATGTTCTTGTTGTTGAAGTTGTATTTTGTGAAGACACCTTCACAGGTACATGCATTCTGCTGATCAGGACCCCTATGCATGTACGTCTGGACTTCGATTAGGTTGCGATCGGAATTAGTTGTTTTTGATATTCTTATGTCTCTTATCAGGTCCTCATTATTTGTGAAGATAAGGTCAAGTGTGTTTTCTAGTCTTGTTGGCTCCACTATCTGCTGGCTTAAGGTGTGTTTTTCGCAGAGACTTAGTAGCTCATGTGTGTGTGACCTCTCATCTGCGCTACCTCCGGGGATTTTTTCAGCTATAACATTATTTGCTACATTCTTTCCTTTTGTATGCCTTAGGTTGAAATCACCAAGCAGTAAGATGTTTGGGGATGGAGCTGGAAGGTTTTCCAGACAGTAATCAATTTTCAGTAGCTGTTCCTTGAACTGTTGGGAGGTTGCATCTGGTGGCTTGTATACAACCACAATGACTAGGTTTTGGTTCTCGATCTTTATTGATAGAACTTCAACTACCTCATTTGTGGTGTTCAGCAACTCTTTGCAGATGAGGGACTCTTTGATATACAGGCCAACCCCCCCTTGTTGCCTGTTCTTTCTGTCGCATCTAAAAAGGTTGTAACCACTTATCCATATTTCACTGTCAAAGTGATCTTTTGTGAGAGTCTCTGTGAAGGCTGCAAACATTGCATTAGACTCCTCTAGAAGTCCACTGATGAAAGGTATTTTGTTGTTGGTGGATGGCTTAAGGCAATGTATATTAGCAAATATGAACCAGGTTGTATTCTGTGTTTGGTGGGGGGATTTTGTTATTGGCATCAGTAGTTGTAATTCTGGAAGGCCATGGGTGGCCACTGGCTGCACCTCCAGTCCAACAAGGCTCCAAGGTGGTGGACTATTTTTATTTCCTTGGAGGGTGGGGGGAAATGGTGTGCTCGGGGAAGGGGCATGGGGGGGGGGAAGAGGTGTGGTAGGGGAAGGGGCATGGGAAGTGGGGGGAAGAGGTGTGGTCGGGGAAGAGGCTTGAGGGGTGGGGAAAGAGGTGTGGTCGGGGAAGAGGCATGGGTGGTGGGGGAAGAGGTGTGGTCGGGGAAGAAGCATGGGTGGTGGGGGAAGAGGTGTGGTCGGGGAAGAGGCATGGGTGGTGGGGGAAGAGGTGTGGTCGGGGAAGAAGCATGGGTGGTGGGGGAAGAGGTGTGGTCGGGGAAGAAGCATGGGTGGTGGGGGAAGAGGTGTGGTCGGGGAAGAAGCATGGGTGGTGGGGGAAGAGGTGTGGTCGGGGAAGAAGCATGGGTGGTGGGGGAAGTGGTGTGGTCGGGGAAGAAGCATGGGTGGTGGGGTAAGAGGTGTGGTCGGGGAAGAAGCATGGGTGGTGGGGGAAGAGGTGTGGTCGGGGAAGAAGCATGGGTGGTGGGGGAAGAGGTGTGGTCGGGGAAGAAGCATGGGAAGTGGGGGGAAGTGGCGTGGTCGGGGAAGAGGCATGGGTGGTGGGGGAAGAGGTGTGGTCGGGGAAGAAGCATGGGTGGTGGGGGATGAGGTGTGGTCGGGGAAGAAGCATGGGTGGTGGGGGAAGAGGTGTGGTCGGGGAAGAAGCATGGGTGGTGGGGGAAGAGGTGTAGTCGGGGAAGAAGCATGGGTGGTGGGGGAAGTGGTGTGGTCGGGGAAGAAGCATGGGTGGTGGGGGAAGAGGTGTAGTCGGGGAAGAAGCATGGGTGGTGGGGGATGAGGTGTGGTCGGGGAAGAAGCATGGGGGGTGGGGGAAGTGGTGTGGTCGGGGAAGAAGCATGGGTGGTGGGGGAAGAGGTGTGGTCGGGGAAGAAGCATGGGTGGTGGGGGAAGAGGTGTGGTCGGGGAAGAAGCATGGGTGGTGGGGGAAGAGGTGTGGTCGGGGAAGAAGCATGGGTGGTGGGGGAAGAGGTGTGGTCGGGGAAGAAGCATGGGTGGTGAGGGAAGAGGTGTGGTCGGGGAAGAAGCATGGGTGGTGGGGGAAGTGGTGTGGTCGGGGAAGAAGCATGGGTGGTGGGGGAAGAGGTGTGGTCGGGGAAGAAGCATGGGTGGTGGGGGAAGTGGTGTTGTCGGGGAAGAAGCATGGGTGGTGGGGGAAGAGGTGTGGTCGGGGAAGAAGCATGGGTGGTGGGGGAAGAGGTGTGGTCGGGGAAGAAGCATGGGTGGTGGGGGAAGAGGTGTGGTCGGGGAAGAAGCATGGGTGGTGGGGGAAGAGGTGTGGTCGGGGAAGAAGCATGGGTGGTGGGGGAAGAGGTGTGGTCGGGGAAGAAGCATGGGTGGTGGGGGAAGAGGTGTGGTCGGGGAAGAAGCATGGGTGGTGAGGGAAGAGGTGTGGTCGGGGAAGAAGCATGGGTGGTGGGGGAAGTGGTGTGGTCGGGGAAGAAGCATGGGTGGTGGGGGAAGAGGTGTGGTCGGGGAAGAAGCATGGGTGGTGGGGGAAGTGGTGTTGTCGGGGAAGAAGCATGGGTGGTGGGGGAAGAGGTGTGGTCGGGGAAGAAGCATGGGTGGTGGGGGAAGAGGTGTGGTCGGGGAAGAAGCATGGGTGGTGGGGGAAGAGGTGTGGTCGGGGAAGAAGCATGGGTGGTGGGGAAAGAGGTGTGGTCGGGGAAGAAGCATGGGTGGTGGGGGAAGAGGTGTGGTCGGGGAAGAAGCATGGGTGGTGGGGGAAGAGGTGTGGTCGGGGAAGAAGCATGGGTGGTGGGGGAAGAGGTGTGGTCGGGGAAGAAGCATGGGTGGTGGGGAAAGTGGTGTGGTCGGGGAAGAAGCATGGGTGGTGGGGGAAGAGGTGTGGTCGGGGAAGAAGCATGGGTGGTGGGGAAAGAGGTGTTGTCGGGGAAGAAGCATGGGTGGTGGGGGAAGAGGTGTGGTCGGGGAAGAAGCATGGGTGGTGGGGGAAGAGGCGTGGTCGGGGAAGAAGCATGGGTGGTGGGCAAAGAGGTGTGGTCGGGGAAGAAGCATGGGTGGTGGGGGAAGAGGTGTGGTCGGGGAAGAAGCATGGGTTGTGGGGGAAGAGGTGTGGTCGGGGAAGAAGCATGGGTGGTGGGGGAAGAGGTGTGGTCGGGGAAGAAGCATGGGTGGTGGGGGAAGTGGTGTGGTCGGGGAAGAAGCATGGGTGGTGGGGGAAGTGGTGTGGTCGGGGAAGAAGCATGGGTGGTGGGGGAAGAGGCGGGGTCGGGGAAGAAGCATGGGTGGTGGGTGAAGAGGTGTGGTCGGGGAAGAAGCATGGGTGGTGGGGGAAGAGGTGTGGTCGGGGAAGAAGCATGGGTGGTGGGGGATGAGGTGTCGTCGGGGAAGAAGCATGGGTGGTGGGGGAAGAGGTGTGGTCGGGGAAGAAGCATGGGTGGTGGGGGAAGAGGTGTGGTCGGGGAAGAAGCATGGGTGGTGGGGGATGAGGTGTGGTCGGGGAAGAAGCATGGGTGGTGGGGGATGAGGTGTGGTCGGGGAAGAAGCATGGGTGGTGGGGGAAGAGGTGTGGTCGGGGAAGAAGCATGGGTGGTGGGAGAAGAGGTGTGGTCGGGGAAGAAGCATGGGTGGTGCGGGAAGAGGTGTGGTCGGGGAAGAAGCATGGGTGGTGGGGGAAGAGGTGTGGTCGGGGAAGAAGCATGGGTGGTGGGGGAAGAGGTGTGGTCGGGGAAGAAGCATGGGTGGTGGGGGAAGAGGTGTGGTCGGGGAAGAAGCATGGGTGGTGGGGGAAGAGGTGTGGTCGGGGAAGAAGCATGGGTGGTGGGGGAAGAGGTGTGGTCGGGGAAGAAGCATGGGTGGTGGGGGAAGTGGTGTGGTCGGGGAAGAAGCATGGGTGGTGGGGGAAGAGGTGTGGTCGGGGAAGAAGCATGGGTGGTGGGGGAAGAGGTGTGGTCGGGGAAGAAGCATGGGGGTGGGGGAAGAGGCGTGGTCGGGGAAGAAGCATGGGGGTGGGGGAAGAGGTGTGGTCGGGGAAGGGAAACTCTTCAAAACACACTCATCATGTTGGAACACAGTCTCCCAATTTTCGAACACGGATGATCCTTTTCAAATCACTTGTTCTCACTAGGCTGGAATACTGCTGTACATTAACATCTCCATACAAAGCAGGTGAAATTGCAGATCTAGAGAGTGTACAGAGATCCTTCACTGCACGTATAAGTTCTGTCAAGCACCTTAACTACTGGGAACGCTTGGAAGCACTTGACTTGTACTCGTTGGAACGCAGGAGGGAGAGATATATCATAATCTACACTTGGAAAATCTTGGAAGGAATGGTCCCAAATCTGCACACAGAAATCACTCCCTACGAAAGTAAAATACTGGGCATGCGATGCAAAATGCCCCCAATAAAAAGTAGGGGCGCCATTGGTACACTAAGAGAAAACACCATAAGTGTCCGGGGCCCAAAACTGTTCAACAGCCTCCCATCAAGCATTAGGGGAATTGCCAATAAACCCCTGGCTGCCTTCAAGAGAGAGCTGGACAGATACCTAAAGTCAGTGCCGGATCAGCCGGGCTGTGGCTCGTACGTCGGACTGCGTGCGGCCAGCAGTAACAGCCTAGTTGATCAGGCCCTGATCCATCGGGAGGCCTGGTCATGGACCGGGCCGCGGGGGCGTTTATTCCCGGAATAACCTCCAGGTAACCTCCAGGTATCCAGGGTAACCCTCAATCTGAACACAAGTTACCCTAAACTTAAACCCTGAAACTGAATACAGGTTACCCAAAATTCGAACACGATTTCCAATATACGTCTAAGGGAGTCCATTTATTGCCAATAGACCACTAAAATTCGAACTCAACCCCTTTAAATCGAACAGAGACCTACATTTAACACACTCTCAGTATCTCGAAGCACTAATTCTGTATTGGAACATTGATCCTCTAAATTTAGTTCGTGCCATTTTTCGAACACGGATTTTTTTCGTTCGAACATGTTTTCTTTCGTCAAAACACAGATCTTTACGTTCTAAAATAGATCCCTTCGATCAAAAGACGGATCCTTACACCTGAACGCTGATCCTCACGTTCCATCACTTATCGAAACGTTGGTACACTAAGACACAAAATCCACGTCGGAACCCGTTACCTCGTGCACAAATCACTAAGTACCAAATCGTATCGTTAACGACTTTGTTTCTTACACTCGTTAGCAGTGATTGGGTAGTTAAGACATCCTCATACCCCTACCCCTCCTTCCTTCCAGTTTAGGGTCAGATATCCAGGTTATGTTTTCCAGGAGACTGTGAAGGACCTCATATAACCGGGTTGTGCAAATGCGCTTATATAAGGCCGTATATAAAGGCCTATAGATGTTTCTGATCATTGTATCCTATTTACATTGCAGGTGCAGGGGAGTACCTTATCCGGGTTGCATTGTGGGTGTAGAGGAGTACAGTATCCGGGCTGTAAGTAGGTGCAGATGAGCAATGAATCTATGTTGCACTGCAGATGTAGAAAGGCAGTGTATCCGGGTTGTATTGAAGGTGCAGATGAACCGTGTATCCAGGTTATATTTTAGGTGTAGTGGAATAATGAATCCGAGTTGAATTGTAGGTGTAGGGTAACAGATTATAAGGGTTGCATTGTAAGGTGTAGAGGAGCGTTATACGCAGGTTATATTGTAGACGTAGAGAAAGAATATTTCCGAGTTGTATTATAGGTGTCGGTGTGTAAATATAATGCATCCGGATTGTGTTGAAAATGTCTAATATATAAATAATTTAGCCCGAAGATAAAGAGACACCAAGTACAATAAATGTCTGGGGCCCAAGACTATTCAACAGCCTCCCACCAGGCATGAGGGGGATTACCAATAGACCCCGTGGAACCCTCCTCAAGGAAGACGCCGATCGACAAAGACACATTAACATAAAAACAAACAAACAAACAAAGAGCAACACACACACGCACACACAACAATTAATAAAAATAATAGCGACAGACACAACAATAAACATCGACAAAACAAATGAAAATCTTACAACAAAAACGATAAACGAAAAGAAAATAGCAAGAAGAATAATAGCAACTGCAACAAAAACAACATGAAAAAAACAATAAAAATCTTTAAACAAAAGCGATAAAAGGAGAAGAAAAGAGCAAATGAAACAATAACAATTCCGACGAAAACGACAGAAAACATCAACAAATACAACGACACCTAAAACGAAAAGAAAAGAACAACACAAACATAATAAAAACAAACAAAAAACGACAACCAACAAAAACAACAAACAATAAAACCCACAAAACAAAATAAAACAAAAGAGAACAGCAACCAAAAAATATACATAAATGAACACACACATACAAAAAAAAAAAGTTCAACCTCCCCTCCCCACACAAATACAACCACAAGAAAAAATCAAAACACAAAATAACAAGGACGCCAAACACTACAAACAACCTCAAAACACAAACAAATGAGGCATGTGTGCGCCGTGCGGTATCAGTAACATTCTCTTTCAACCGGGAAAAACCAAAAAGAGAGAGAGAGAGAGAGAGAGAGAGAGAGAGAGAGAGTATGGCTCATTATAATAAATTAGAGAGCTGCGATGTGTTAGAGCCGCCTCTCGCAATACAAATGTTACATTCACTTCCCTCGTTAATACGAATGACTGGATTATGTTAAATTTCTAGTGGGTGTTCCCCCCTCCCTTCCCCTTTCTTTATGTGATTGATTAATCTGGTATCAGTTATCGTGTTAATAACAGTGGTTACTTGGGATCCTCACTAGTGAGAGAACTAACATTTTGCAACGTCAGGAGGAGGAGGAGGAAGAAGAAGAGGAAGAGGAAAAGGTAAAGGAGGAAGAAGAGGAGGGAGAGAAAAATGAAAAGGAGGAAGAAGAGGACTATATTTTTTTTCACAGATCTGTTTTATAAGCTAAGAACTGTGTTCTCCTGCCTCAGCTCATTTCAAAGCTCAGCGATATCTGAGGTATACTAACCCCCTCTCCCCCCCCCCACAGGATGTCACCCACAACAGTCAACTAACACCCAGGTACCTACTGACTGCTAAGTTAACAGGGGCAGCAGGTGTGAGGAAACATGACCAACGTTTTTCAGCCTTGTCGGGGACAGATAGACTTGAGGTTCCACTTACATTACTGATTTAGGACTGAAAACCCATTAGCGTCACTCCTTTCTAAACGCAACTAGCTCTTCTTCCCACTATGTATCTGTCAAATAGAAAAGAGTGGCAGCACACTACGGATGTATCCAAATGAGACCTGGTCTCAGACCGAGCCGCGGGGGCGTTGACCCTCGAAGCCCTCTCCAGGTAAACTCCAGGTAATTTTGCTGTTCGGTCAGGGAAACAATTGATAGATTTAGAAGTGCTTCTAATATGTCATAGATTGCCTATTTCTAAGACCTTTTTTACTCCCATGACTTCCTCCGGTTTTTTTTTTTTGTGAAATTTTGTAAGTGCGTTAAAACAGTCATAGGATCTGGACGCGGGGGCGTTGACCCCCGAAACGCTCTACAGGTATACTCCAGATATTCCAACTTCGGAGCTACTGGGAGCCACCCTCTCCCAAGTCTAGCAGAACACTGCTTCCCATCAAGGCTCCTCACGTCAATTTTAATTATAACCATATTTTTGAAGGGGTGGACCGGTAAATCATCGGAAGGTCTCGGACAGATGACCGAAAACTTCAGCTGCGGGTCATCATATGACTAAGACCCACATCAGGAAGCACTTGTCCTATTTTTCAACAAATCTTACCTAACCTAACCTCTTCACGTCCCTTGGAAAGGTGTTAGCGGCTTTCTGATTGGTTACTTGAGGATGACGTAGATTCCCCAATTACCCAGCGTTCATGTCAACAATACCATGTAAACTGTTTCACTTTAGACTCAACACCAGCCTGATGTAAATCTACAGGCCTAAGGAGTCTACCAAAGACTCCACTAAATGGAGGGATCCACTAACGAGGCTCATGGATCCTCTTCCTGGACCTCTACAGTTCCACTGACAGAACTGCAACAGGCCAAAGGATCCACTGATGAAACTACTATAGGCTTAGGGATTTACGGAATGGAATGCTTTAGGCTTCTGATCCCGTATATGGGAAACACTATAGGCCTAATAGCAAACTGATAAGACTGTTATAGGCGTGATACTGCTGCAGTTCTAACAAACTCGCTTTTACGACTGCTGTACGAGTGACACTTAAAGCGACACTTAGACTATGTCTCAAATAAATAATGGAGCTGTTATACAGAAGTTCGTTCTGAATAATAACAATAATAAAAATAAAAAATAAATGAAAAGTGATAAATAATAATAATAATAATAATAATAATAATAATAATAATAATAATAATAATAATAATAATAATAACATCGACACCATGCCCAGCCCTTCTAGGGTGGGGTAGGTGCCTGAGCCCGAGCTTGCAGCTCACAAGACTGTCATTCCCATTAGCCCCCTTGGGGCGGGGATGGCAGACCAGAGAGGCCTAGCTTGTGGCTAGGCCTGGGGACAGATGGTCCCATGCCTAGCTTGTGGCTAGGCCTGCGGACAGTTGGTCCCATAGATGAGGGGGTACTTGTGCCTCCTCCCATGGGAGACTTAGGTCTCAGACACTCCCTAAAGAGGGAGCCAAGGCCGGGCCACCACTTGGAAAAGGCCCGGGCCGGGAGAATACCGGCGAATCTTTAATAATAATAAGAAGAAGAAGAGGAAAAGGCAGAAAAAGAACTAATAATAATTTATAATGAGAATAATCCCGACCAAAAAAAAAAAAAAAACATAATCCATAACACAAAAAAATCCAAGACTAGAATATAATTGTCAAAACGACGTCATTTAACAGTTCACAAGGTAATTAAGACGTAATTACCCCTCATCATAATATACTTCTTGATTCGCCGGTATTCTCCCGGCCCGGGCCTTTTCCAAATAGTGGCCCGGCCTTGGCTCCCTGTCTTGGGAGTGTCTGAGACCTAAGTCTCCCATGGGAGGAGGCACAAGTACCTCCTCATCTTTGGGACCAACCGTCCCCAGGCCTAGCCACAAGCTAGCCATGGGACCAACTGTCCCCAGGCCTAGCCACATTCCCCGCCCTCACGGGGCTCGTAGGGAGAAGCTAGGCCTCTCTGGTCTGCCATCCCCGCCCCAAGGGGGCTAATGGGAATGACAGTCTTGTGAGCTGCAAGCTCTGGCTCAGGGACCTACCCTACATGGTGTCAATGTTAATATACTTAAATGTAAGACTGCATACACAAAAAAAAAATACGTAAAAAAAAAATTCTCCGGCAGTATGTGTATAATTTTTCCAGCGAGTAAAATCATTGATGTTAATCACTTCACGCTGACAAGGTAATTAATAACATAATTATATACTGATAACCTTTTAATTATTTTGGTAATTTACTTTGTAATTAAATTTTGTGATATTAAGCATCGCGTGTGCATGTTTTAGTGCCCCCCCCCCACACACATAGTAAACAAAAGACCCCCACGGCCACCCTTCCCCCTCCCCCCCCCAAAAAAAACGATGATAATAAACGGCTGCAAGAAGAAGAACAACAGCAACGAAAATATTCTGAAACAAAAGCAAAAGGAAAAATAAAATGATAGTAAATTCTAATCAGTTGCAAAATCAACAACAAACAAAACAAAATCACTAAAACAAGAGCAGAAAATATTCCGAAACAAAAGTAAAGGGAAAAATAGCAGCCCCCCCAAAAATATATTAATAAACAATTACATGAACAACAACAGAGAAGAAGAATCAGTGAAGCGGTGACAGAAAATATGCTGAAACAAAAGTACACTAGAGAAAACATGAAAAATAACTCAATAACAAAATTTACAAGTATCATTTTTTGGGCCTTTGGGATATTTTTTACTTTTCTGTATTTTAGTATAGTCTTCCATAAAATATCTGGTTTTGTTTACCCGCATAAAAAACGGGATACGGTTACCGTAAAGACAAGGTTTATAGAGCAAGTTATGAGAGAGATTGAGAGAGAGAGAGAGAGAGAGAGAGAGAGAGAGAGAGAGAGAGAGAGAGAGAGAGAGAGAGAGAGAGAGAGAGAGAGAGAGAGAGAGAGAGAGAGAGAGAGAGAGAACAATGAAGGAATGTTTTCAGGCTGTGGTGGAGAACGTGCTACCTTCACCACCCTTAAATAAGACATTTCCCTCACCTTCCCCAGTGGTTCCCTTTCACCTCCTCCCCCAGGGACCCCTTAGTGGGTGGCTGGAGCTCCTGTAGACCCCCTAGTGGGTGGTTGCTTCCTCACTCACCTAGGGGTGTCCGCCACCCACTAGGAGGCTGTCTACCTTCCACCACACCAGGAGACCACCTGATTTATCACCAGTGGTCACCTACCGCGGTCACCTACTGCCTTGTGTAAATACCTGGGCTACCCAGAGAACCTTCGCTTCATTAGTATTTTATGTACGGAATTTTGTGAGTGTTCGTAATTGAGTTTTGTGGATTTGTGTTGTTTTAAATTTGATAACTGAGTATTACCTGGAGTTTACCTGGAGTCGCTGCCAGAGGTCAGCGCCTGTGCAGCCGGGTCCCAGACCAGGCCTCCTGGTTGCTGGCTTGATTGATCAAGCTGTGAGTGCCCTAAGCTCGTAGTCCAAGGTGTGACAGTGTTCAAAATGCAAGCTAAATAAATATGTGGAACATTAGGCAGATGATTCTTTAACTTTTTAACCAACAGAAGACGAAGAATAATGGTAAAGAGAGTTAAGTCGGAGGCTGCCACAGTGAAAAACTGTTCCACAAGGCACAGTACTTGCCCCCATCCTTTTTCTTTCGCAGACGATACATGAATCTGAGAACACGGTAAATCTCCAAGCCAATATAAACAAAGTTTTCCAATGGGGGCCCTGGAAAAAATATGAGATTCAATGAGGACAACTTTCGGTTACTCCTTAATGGAAAACTTAAAGAAATAACAGCTAGAACGGAGTATACTAGAAACTTGAGCCGCACAATTAAGAGAAAATTTAATGTGAAGGACTTGAGAGAGTATTAATGTCAGATGATCTCAGCTTCAAGAATCACTATCACATCTGCGAGGAAAATGATGGGATGGATAATAAGAACTTTCAGAACAAGTAATGTCATACCAATGATGAGCCTCTATAAGTTCTCTCTAGGCTGGAATACTGTTGAACACTAACAAGTATTAGTTCAGTCAAGCATCTTAATTACTGGGAACGGTTGAAGTCCCTTGACCTGTACTCCCTGGAATGCAGGCGAGAGAGATTCATCATGATCTACGCCTACAAAATCCTGGAGGGACTGGTCCGAAAACTGCCCACAAAAATCAATCCTTACGAAAGTAAAAGACTCGTCACACACTGCAACATATCCCAGTGAAGAACAGAAGTGGCGTGAGTTCACTAAGAGAGAAAATAAGCATTCAGGGAGCCAAGACTGTTCAACAGCTACCCATCATACATGAGGGGAATTACTAATAGGTAAAACTGGTCAATCAGCAAGAACTCATTAAAAATTAAGTCATTTCTAAAATTTTCTTTTATACGTTTAAATATACGTTTTTTTCATTTATGTTAATGTAAAAATTAATAATTTTGTACCAAAAGAACCTTCGAAAACTTACCTGACCTTATTGTAACAAGCTAAGTTTAATTTATCCTAATCCAACTAAATATATTTTAGATAAGTTTACAATAATTTAATAATAAACAAACACAATGAAATATATTTTTTTTCGTTAGGTTCAGAATGATTTTTGCGAAATTATCGCATACGCAAATTTTTTGCTTGCCTTATTCGGCAAGAAGAGCGTTGCTGTTTAAACCAAAATCGCAAGTTTTACCTATACGGCACGACATATATATATATATATATATATATATATATATATATATATATATATATATCAATAACAACACTGCACTAGCCAAGGAGTCGAACCCATGCTATTTTGGCCTGCCTCATGGTGAGAGAAAACGCATGACGCTTTAGACAACTACTTCACACAATCCTTAACAATGGTGCATCCAGCCAAGCTAGATGTTGTACCCACCATCGAAGGACATACGGTGGTGTGGACGCCTCTCAACTAATTTCATTCTACTCCCTGTTCGTGGTTACAATAATATATATATATATATATATATATATATATATATATATATATATATATTAATTGATTTTTTGTGAATAAATATATATGTGTAAAAGTTTAATTTAACCTGACCTAATCTTATCTGTTTTAACCTAAGATAAGAATATAGCATTTGTATGGTTATGGAAACGCCAAGAAAATGACTCAAGAAATTCCTTAAGAAAATTGATGTATTAGAATGATTAGTGGTAGGCTAGTGACACCCAAAGACCGGTCTCACATCAGTGATAAATGAGGCTTTGCAGTCATTAGTTTGTTAGGTCTAAGGCCTATTGACTGCACGTGGTTCATTGAGGCCGTAATTCATATATACGCAAACATCAAGGATACCTTATTCCCTAACATGGCCTAAACTCTAGTGAAATTTAATTAGATATTCCCTCTCTCACACTGTATACATAGATACATGTATATACATCTCTTAATGGATGAGGTCCACCTCTGGTGTAAATTGTGGGACCCATAGCCTCGGAGAAGTGGATAAAAAGGCTTCATGGAAGAATATCTGGATTTCTTCCTGAAGCCGTTTGAATATTCCACTTCCCCGGTATATATACACTGTGTTGGTCTAGCCGTCAGTACGGCTAATTTTCTGAGGTTAAAGGTTGGATTGACCATATTATTCCTCTGGCCTGAGGCACACACAAACACGCACACACACACACACACACACACACACACACACACACACACACACACACACACACACACACACACACACACACACACACACACACACACACACACACACACACACAAATACTGACATAAAATACTGTGAGGAATTGACAAGTTGGATAGGGACAGGATGTTTCAGAGATGGGACACAGCAACAAGGAGTCATAATTGGAAGTTGATGACTCAGATGAGTCAGAGGGATGTTAGGAAATATTTCAGCGGTAAGAGAGTTGTCAGGAAGTGAAACAGTCTGGAGAGTGATAGAAGCAGGATCCATACGTAGCTTTAAGAAGAGGTATGATAAAGCTCATGGCTGGGAGAAAGTGGACCTAGCGATCAATGAAGAGACGGGGCCAGGAGCTGTGACTCGACTCCTGCAACAACAATTAAGCAATTAGGTGAGTACACACGGCCATGTGTCTATCGACAAGTGCCTTCGACAACGGGCAACTAAAACACACACACACACACACACACACACACACACACACACACACACACACGCACACACACACACACACACACACACACACACACACACACACACACACACACACAAGCTGAAAATGACCACATTAGACACAATTACAAACGAAGGCTAACCACACCCGTCCCTTGTTCTGACACACTAGTGTAGTCTGACCACCTAGATTAATGGTTCTCAAATTTTTATTTGCATAGATTAGATTTTGCCGCTGGGTCAGCTAGTTTATTGTGTATTCCAAATCCATGCTGTGGACGGTAGCCCGAGAGCATATGGATACACAAAAGATCTGAGAAGCAGGCCCCAAAAGGGTTTACAGGAGTACAAATGGATATATTTCCACGATCTGTGTTTGATCTGTTGCAGGTAAATTTAGTGTCAGTAGTTGTTATTACTGAAGCAGTTAGTTCATGGTGCACCTCACGTCATTCGTATGGACGATAGCGCAGAAGTATAAAGCACACGAAACCCTTACAAAACAGATTCGAGGAGGGTGAACAGGAGTCAATTTTGGGCTAACATTATTTACAAATCTGTCTTTCATTTATTCAGTTCAGATACCAAGTAATGTACTATGCACTCCTTGGTATGTATGCAGTCAAGCAATGTTGAAGACAGTGATCATTTAGATGACCGTTCATGCCACACATTCAGTGTCATCGTCTCTGTGTACGTTAAGCTGCCAGAAGCACTTGTAACGAGGCCTGAGTCTGGCACTGCAGCATCAATCACTCTGTTTACATTGCTAGATGCTCTTTAAATGTGCTAACTTACGTTCATATTATCGTAGTGAATTGCAGATCTATTCAGCTTTCTAAGTTCATTCTTGTGTTATTGTGGACTATAGATCTAGTCAGGCTTCTAACTGCGTTCATGTGACATTTAAATTCATTGTCTCTTAATTTTTGTAATGGCTGACACAGACATGCCATGGCTATATTCGGCTTTTTCTTAAAAAGCTTTCTTTGGTTAATTCTCTAGATTTTTACTAGGTGTGGTAGTGATAGTTTCGGTACCAGCGATAACAGTGGTGCTTGTAGTAGCGCTATCAGTGATGGTGACACAAGTGGCACAGTGGTTACTGATGAATGCAGTAGGAGTAGCAGCAGCAGCAGTGGTAAATAGTGGCAGTGTTAGTGGTTTGTAGCTAGGATAGTGGTAGTGGTAGTTGTGATAACTGCATTACTCTCTCCCCCCTACACACACACAAACCGGATAGTCTCTCCCTACCCCCTTCCCCTACTTTCCCATCTCCACTCTTTCCATTTCCGCCCCTCCCTCACCCCTCGTCTCCCCATCCTACCCCCAACCCTCTCCCCCTTTCTCCACACGGGAGTCAAGTACCACTGCTCTCACATTGTCAGCTCTGAGGGATTAAATACTCGTTTTTATCTCAAAAAATGTTTAATGTTGTAAAAGCCTGTGTAACTTCCATGGCTTGCTGCCTCCCCTATTCCATGTGCAAGTTCTTAATCTTTTAAAGAGGGAGGAGATCCATGGCTGGCCTCTCCCTTCTGTTCGCCTCACCTCTGTTCTAGTGGCGTCCTGCAGCTGGTGTTCTGCAGCTGGTGTTCTGCAGCAGGTGTTATGCAGCTGGTTATCTGATAGGTAAGTGGATGTATGTAATGGTGGGTGCTGGGTGGTGCTATGGGAGGTGTTCTAGTGGGTGGTGCTATGGGAGGTGTTCTAGTGGGTGGTGCTATGGGAGGTGTTCTAGTGGGTGGTGCTATGGGAGGTGTTCTAGTGGGTGGTGCTATGGGAGGTGTTCTAGTGGGTGGTGCTATGGGAGGTGTTCTAGTGGGTGGTCCTATGGGATGTGTTCTAGTGGGTGGTGCTATGGGAGGTGTTCTAGTGGGTGGTGCGCTTATAGGAAGTGTTCTGTTTGGAGGTGTTCTATTTGGCTGGAGTAAGTTTTGATGGTTGGTGGTGCACTGATGGATGGTGTATTGATGGGTGGTGGTGCACTGATGGATGGTGTATTGATGGGTGGTGGTGCACTGATGGGTGGTGTATTGATGGGTGGTGGTGCAATGATGAGTGGTGTATTGATGGGTGGTGGTGCACTGATGAGTGGTGTATTGATGGGTGGTGGTGCACTGATGGGTGGTGGTGCACTGATGGGTGGTGTGTTGATGGATGGTGGTGCATTGATGGGTGGTGTTGCACTGATGGGTGATGCACCGATGGGTGGTGGTGCACTGATGGGTGGTGTATTGATGGGTGGTGGTGCACTGATGAGTGGTGTATTGATGGGTGGTGGTGCACTGATGGGTGGTGTATTGATGGGTGGTGGTGCACTGATAGGTGGTGTATTGATGGGTGGTGGTGCACTGATAGGTGGTATATTGATGGGTGGTGGTGCACTGATGGGTGGTGTATTGATGGGTGGTGGTGCACTGATGGGTGGTGTATTGATGGGTGGTGGTGCACTGATGGGTGGTGGTGCACTGATGGGTGATGTACTGATGGGTGATGCACTGATGGGTGGTGGTGCACTGATGAGTGGTGTATTGATGGGTGGTGACATTCTGTTTGGTGAAGGGTTTTCTAAGTGGAAAGGGGTAGGCTAAATTACACTAGTGGGGTGTGTGTGTTAGTTAGTTACCATTTGGTCCTAGGCACATGTCGATTAGACACTAGGCCTGTGTGTGTGTGTGTGTGTGTGTGTGTGTGTGTGTGTGTGTGTGTGTGTGTGTGTGTGTGTGTGTGTGTGTGTCTGTGTGTGTGTGTGTGTGTGTGTGTGTGTGTGTGTGTGTGTGTGTGTGTGTGTGTGTGTGTGTGTGTGTGTGTGTATGTACTCATCTAGTTGTTCTTACCCAGTTGTGGTTGCAGGGATCGAGTCATAGCTCCTGGCCCCGCCTCTTCACTGGTCGCTACCAGGTCACTCTTCCTGCTCCATGAGTCTTATCATACCTCTTCTTAAGGCTATGTATGGATCCTACCTCCGCTACATCACTGCCCAGACTATTCCACTTCCTGACTACTCTGTGTCTGAAGAAATACTTCCTAACATCCCTGTGACTCATCTGTGTCTTCAACTTCCAGCTGTGTCCCCTTGTTGTTATGTCCCATCTCTGGAACATCCTGTCTTCGTCCACCTCGCCAATTCCCCTCAGTATTTTGCATGTCGTTATCATATCCCCCCATCTCTCCTGTCCTCCAGTGTCGTCGGGTCGATTTTCCTTAACCTCTCCTCGTAGGACATACCTCTTAGCACCGGGAAAAGTCTTGTTGCTAACCTTCGCAGTTTCTCTAAATTCCTTACTTGTTTGGCTAGGTGTGGGTTCCAAACTGGTGCTGCATACTCCAATACAGACCTGACAAACACGGTGTACAGGGTCCTGAACGATTCCTTACTAAAATCTCGGAATGCTGTTCTGAGGTTTGCTAGGCGCCCGTATGCTGCAGCAGTTATTTGGTTAATGTGCGCCTCAGGAGATGTGCCCGGTATTATACTCACCCCAAGACCATTTGCAATGAGTGAGATTTGTAGTCTCTGGCCCTCTAGACTGTATTCCGTCTGCGGTCTTATTTGCCCTTCCCCAATCTTCATGACTACACTTGGTGGGGTTGAACTCCAGGAGACAATTGCTGGACTAGGCCTGGATCCTGTCCAGATTCCTTTGTAGTTTTGCCTGGTCCTCGTCCGATTGAATTCTTCTCATCAATTTCACATCATCTGCAAACAAGGACACGTCGGAGTATATTCCTTCCGTCATGTCGTTCACACGTACCAGAAACAGCACTGGTCCTAGGACTGACCCCTGTGGAAAAAGCTCGTCACAGGCTCCCACTCTTACACCTCGCCACGTACCATGATTCACTGAAGTTTTCCTGACTGGTATTCCCTGATCCACTGTAGTTCCTTCCCTGTTATCCTTGCCTTATCCCTTAGCTTCTGCACTAATCTCTTGCGTGGAACTGTGTCAAAATCCTTCTTACAGTCCAGGAAAACGCAATTTACCCACCCCTCTCTCTCTCTCCTGTCTTACTGCCGTCACCCTGTCATAGAACTCCAGATGGTTTGTGAAACAGGACTTCCCATCCCTGAAACCGTGCTGGCTGTTGTTGATAAGCTCATTCCTTTCTAAGTGCTCCACTACTCTTCTCCTCATAATCTTCTCCACGACTTTGCATACTATACATGTCAGGGACACTGGTCTGTAGTTTAGTGCTTCGTGTCTGTTTCCTTTTTTAAAAACTGGGACTACATTTGCTGTCTTCGATACCTCAGGTAATCACTCTGTTTCGATAGATGTGTTGAATATTGTTGTTAGTGGCACGCATAGTCCCTGTGTGTATGTGTGTGTGTGTGTGTGATGAATGGTTTAAAAAACCGACAGTTATGTCTGACAGTTGTGACCACAACTGTCAGACATAACCGTGATCACAACTGTCAGACACTGCAGCATCATGGGATCTTGCTACAAAGAATTGTTCAACACTTGCCCAACCTTTGGACGAAGACCTACTTACACTAGTGGATGGTTCCACTATGACCCCGCCTACTCCTGCTTCGCTTCACCTGACTACAGTATATAGCCCACGTCAACGGCCCTATGCTGTACATTCTACAAGATTGATGAACTGAACACATCGACTCCAGACTGAGGGACTGATTACCTCAAACTCTTCCTCTCTTTACATTTTTCTACTTTGTATTGGACTAATGAAGTCACTGTGTGGCGAAACGTCTCCTGAATAAATATTCCCATATGTTGCATAAGTGTCTCAGTCTTCAATGTGTGTGTATGTACTTATCTGTACTCACCTAGTTGTACTCACCTAGTTGAGGTTGCGGGGGTCGAGTCCGAGCTCCTGGCCCCGCCTCTTCACTGATCGCTACTAGGTCACTCTCCCTGAGCCGTGAGCTTTATCATACCTCTGCTTAAAGCTATGTATGGATCCTGCCTCCACTACATCGCTTCCCAAACTATTCCACTTACTGACTACTCTGTGGCTGAAGAAATACTTCCTAACATCCCTGTGATTCATCTGTGTCTTCAGCTTCCAACTGTGTCCCCTTGTTACTGTGTCCAATCTCTGGAACATCCTGTCTTTGTCCACCTTGTCAATTCCTCTCAGTATTTTGTATGTCGTTATCATGTCCCCCCTATCTCTCCTGTCCTCCAGTGTCGTCAGGTTGATTTCCCTTAACCTCTCCTCGTAGGACATACCTCTTATGTGTGTGTGTGTGTGTGTGTGTGTGTGTGTGTGTGTGTGTGTGTGTGTGTGTGTGTGTGTGTGTGTGTGTGTGTGTGTGTGTGTGTGTGTGTGTGTGTGTGTGTGTGTGTGTGTGTGTGTGTGTGTGTGTGTGTGTGTGTGTGTGTGTGTGTGTGTGTGTGTGTGTGTGTGTGTGTGTGTGTGTGCTCACCTATTTGTACTCACCTGTTTGTGGTTGCAGGGGTCGGGTCAAAGCTCTTGATCCGCCTCTTCACTGGTCGCTACTAGATCCACTCTCTCCCTGCTCCATGAGCTTTATCATACCTCTTCTTAAAGCTATGCTTGGATCCTGCCTCAACTACATCACTCTCGAGACTGTTCCACTTCCTGACAACTCTATGACTGAAGAAATACTTCCTAAAATCTTTGTGACTCATCAGTCTTCAATTTCTAGTTCTGACGCCTTGTTGCTGTGTCCCATCTCTGAAACATCCTGTCCCCATCTACCTTGTCAATTCCTCTCAGCATTTTCTATGTCGTTATCATATCCCCCCTGTGTATGTGTGTGTGTGTGTGTGTGTGTGTGTGTGTGTGTATCAATCTGCCTTGTATTACTCTGAGTGAGAGAGAGTGTATAGAAGCATCACACTGCAATACTCTGTATTACCTTGTGTAATACACAGAGCATTACTTTGAGTTACTTTGCATCACCTGCTGTTGCAATGTTGCAATTTTTAAGTAAATATATGTTAATTGTTCTGGCAGGGAAAAAAACTCAATGTATATTTCTTTACCGTCCATCAGTTACCAATTACCGGCATCAGAATATTTTAATTAAAAACTAAACAGTTTATTTTCGTTACGAAATGGGTGAGGGTAATGGCTGATGATGAGGGAGAGGGAGGAATGAGGGGAAGAATGTTCCCATTTTTTCTCCCACCCTTTTCCTTCTCTTCCATTTTCTATTGTAAGTCCCTCTAACCCTTCTCTCCCTTCTGTTCCCATTTCCTAATTTTCTCTTATTTCTCTTCTCTGTTCTCTTTTCCCCACCCTACCCCTCTATATTCTCCCCATTCGTCTCCTCTCCTCTCCCCACCTCCCCAGCCACTCAGGTAATACTCCTGTGATTGGGGTGATTATGCCCCAATCACCAGCCTAAAGCCGGGGTGCTTGGGAGGGGGGTGCTGGCTGAGGAGGGGGTGTTGGAGAGAGAGAGACGGGGAGAGGGTGTTCTAGAGGGGATGCTGGAGAGTGGGAGGCGGGGAGAGGGTGTTCTAGAGGGGGTGTTGGCATGCTTGGGAATGGTGGCGCAGGAATGAGAATCAAAATAGAAGGGAAGGAGGATGGGGGAAGGGATGCTGAGTAAGGGGGCAGGTTTAGGTGGAGGGTGTTTGGGAGAGGGGGAGGGGTGATCTGTATACAGATGTCAATAAGTATAATACATACAACACACTTGACAGGTGGCGTCTGTTTACTTCGAAGTCTGACCCTCAGGGACAGCAAACAACCACTAACAGCAGCAAGGTTCTATAAACAACAGCAAACAACTACGACAAACCACAACTGCTACAAATAACAAACTACCACACTCAACAAAACACCACAAACAAATACCACAAACAGCAACTAACACAAATAATCAACAAACCACCATAGTCAACAAACCGCCACAAACAGTGCCACAAACAACTGCAAACCACCGAAAATAACAGCAAATTACCAGAAACAACAGCAACAACAGCATCAAGTCTCGATAACTGAATACCACTGGACCACAAGCAACAATATGTCAGAAATAACTACAAAAGACGTCGTCTGGGCTCAGAATGACATCTGTTACCTGAGAATCTTAAGATCATCTCAGATTAATCTCAAGTAAGCTCGTCTAAACTCTGAGATTAACCCCGTATAAGCTTAGATTAACTCTGATTATGTTGGGTATACCTCAGATGAACTTAAATGGCCTTGGTGGTACCCAAGATGAACTTAAATGACCTTGGTAGTACCCAAGATGAACCTAAATGACCTTGGTAGTACCCAAAATGAACCTAAATGACCTTGGTGGTACCCAAGATGAACTTAAATGACCTTGGTTGTACCCAAGATGAACTTAAATGACCTATAATTAAATTGTGTCAGTTTAAGGTCGATGACCTTAAATTGACACAAGGTGGTTGACACAGAAAAAAAAAACCGCGGATTGAATTCAAGTGACTCCTGGATAAACGTAAATAATTATCAACCAATTCGCCTCTTCCCCCCAAATGGCTCACATGAATTAACTGTAACGATCTGGGATGAACGCAGTCGACTTGTTGTATCCTACAGGAGTGAGCTGAGGCGATAGCGAGCTCAACTCACTGAGAAACTGCTCTCTTTCTGTCTCACGAACTCACGCACGCAAGATGGCAGCTAAATCAGAGCAGTGAAGCTGCAGACGTTCGGTGTTAACTTAGACGACGAGGAGGGTACTGAGGATGGGCGAAACGTGAATGGAAAACTACAGATGTTTCGCCAACCAGGAAGACTTACAGTAAAGCTGTATTCAGTTCCTCATTTTGAGGAGGTTAAAAACAAGAGTAAAATAATATCTATTTTTTAAGTGAATCTTAATTGCTTCTTGGACGTATTTTTTTTTTTTTTGGGGGGGGGGGCGGGATGGGGCACGATTTATAAACCCCTGTTCTTTGCATTCATGACAGCCATAACAAGACATTAACAGGTAATTAACATCTGATGACCATTTTCTAACTAGAAATAATATTTTATTGTCAACTTATTCGTAATTTGGTTAAATTTCTGAATGAATTTCGGTAACGTCTCTCTAAATTCAATTTTCTAACTGACTTTGAAGTTACGAGATTCAGGAGAGAAGAGAAACACTGCGGAACGCGTTTTTATTGGCTAAACGTCTGGCTCGTCACAGACAGAAACGGTGTCTCGTTCAAGGTTGTTGGGCAACGTGTGTGTGTGTGTGTGTGTGTGTGTGTGTGTGTGTGTGTGTGTGTGTGTGTGGACATAAGAACATAAGAAGGAACACTGCAGCAGGCTTACTGGCCCGTGCGAGGCAGGTTCAAGTCTCCTACCGACTTGAATCAATGACCCAACCTGGGTCCTCTCTCTCCCTGCTCCATGAGCTTTATCATACCTCGTCTTAAAACTATGTATGGTTCCTGCCTCCATTACATCACTTGCCAGAATATTCCACTTCCTGACAGCTCTATGACTGTGTGTGTGTGTGTGTGTGTGTGTGTGTGTGTGTGTGTGTGTGTGTGTGTGTGTGTGTGTGTGTGTGTTATCCAATATTTTCAGCAATGCACTGTTTGGACCCAAGTTGCAACTGACTTGACGATCAAGCCGGATGAGTTTGAATGATTTGAGACAGACCTCATACCCAGCTGACTCATCTGGGGGATGAGCTTAGCAACAATTGAGGATTGACCCCCGGGATGACCTGGCAAGCCCGAGATTGCCGTAGAGTAGATCTGGTTGGAGAGTCCACTTCATCGCTCGGGAACGATGGGGGGGGTGGAGATCCTAATCCACTGTGGAATGGAGGATCAATTATTCCTCTCTGGAAAGTTGTGGAGCGGGTATTAACTTTTGACGGGAAAATAATAGATGAATGCTTCTTAACCTAAACCACTTTTGTTGGGGGGGGGGGGTTATCGGGGGAGGGGGATTAGCCTATAGACAATGGCGGAGTTGACGGGGTTGGGTATGTGGGGTGTCGTGGATAGAGGGGGGAGAGGAGGTTTTGAGTAGCGGGACCACTCTCCCCCTCTGGAAAAGACCCGGTCCGGGACCGTACCGGCGAGCCGCTTTGGTCTCGAACTCGAGAGAAATGCACGGAATTGACACTTCTGTTGAATACGTCCGCAGTGTGCTGCTGCTGCTGCTGCTGCTGCTGCTGCTGCTGCTGCTGCTGCTACTGCTGCTACTGCTGTTGCTGCTGCTGCTGTTGCTGCTGCTGCTGCTGCTGCTGCTGCTGCTGTTGCTGTTGCTGCTGCTGCTGCTGCTGCTGCTGCTGCTGCTGCTGCTGCTGCTGCTGCTGCTGCTGCTGCTGCTGCTGCTGCTGTTGCTGTTGCTGCTACTGCTACTGCTGCTGCTGCTGCTGCTGCTGCTGCTGCTGCTGCTGCTGCTGCTGCTGCTGCTGCTGCTGCTGCTGCTGCTGATGTTGCTGCTGCTGCTGCTGTTGTCCTATTTTAATGTAGTTTATTTCCCGGGAGCATTTCGAGAACCTATGACACCTCCCCCGTCCCTCCCTCTTTACTGAAGCACCACCCACACCCCTCTACAACCACACCCCTTGCAACCACACCCCCTGTAACCACACCTCTTGCAACCACACCCCCTGCAACCACACCCCTTGCAACCACACCCCCTGCAACCACACCCCCTGTAACCACACCCCCTGTAACCACACCCCTTGAAACCACACCTCCTGCAACCACACCCCTTTATAACCACACCCCCTGTAACCACACCCCCTGTAACCACACCCCCTGTAACCACACCTCCTGCAACCACACCCCTTGCAACCACACCCCCTGTAACCACACCCCATGCAATTACAAATGAGTAAATAGGTAAGTACACATGAACGCATTGTGTACACACCCTCTACTACCACACATAAACACGCACACACACACACACACACACACACACACATAGCCAGGAGCTATGACTCGACCTCTGCAACCACAAATAGGTGAGTACATCACCTACACACCTACTCCTACACATACAAACCACACATCAACAACCCCCAGTCATCTTCCAACACCTCACAACTCTGTACCCAAACACAGCCTCAGCACAAACACATTTTAACAACTGTTTCACAAACAAACAAATCAAAAAACACTAACCATAAGCACTGAGAAAAATTTATCAATTTACAACCCTAATATCTGTCTATTTACAAAGACATCACAAAAATATACCTTAACAAATGCACCCGTCACCTGTGCACGATTATTAACCTTTGTTTTCCCACACACCTGTGTCAGAATTATTGCGTCATTGTTGTAGTTATGAACTAATGTTAATGTTTTTGAAGGTAATTAGGAGGAGAACACGGTACATAGTTTACTGGGAGTAATTAGGAAGCAAATTATATCATATTAATGATTAGTCGTCACCTGGGTGACAAATCTACTGTCACATAGATCCAGTTCCACTGTCACCTAGATCCAGTTCCACTATTACCTAGATCCAGTTCCACTGTCACATAGATCCAGTTCCACTATTACCTAGATCCAGTTCTACTGTCACCTATATCCAGTTCCACTGTCACCTAGATCCAGTTCCACTGTCACCTAGATCCAGTTCCACTGTCACCTAGATCCAGTTCCACTGTCACCTAGATCCAGTTCCAATATTACCTAGATCCAGTTCTACTGTCACCTAGATCCAGTTGTATTATCACCTAGATCCAGTTCCACTATTACCTAGATCCAGTTCTACTGTCACCTAGATCCAGTTCCACTGTCACCTAGATCCAGTTCCACCGTCACCTAGATCCAGTTGTATTATCACCTAGATCCAGTTCCACCGTCACCTAGATCCAGTTGTATTATCACCTAGATCCAGTTCCACTGTCACCTAGATCCAGTTCCACCGTCACCTAGATCCAGTTCCACTGTCACCTAGATCCAGTTGTATTATCACCTAGATCCTGTTCCACTGTCACCTAGATCCAGTTCTACTGTCACCTATATCCAGTTCCACTGTCACCTATATCCAGTTCCACTGTCACCTATGTCCAGTTCCACTGTCACCTAGATCCAGTTCCACTGTCACCTAAATCCAGTTCCACTGTCACCTAGATCCAGTTCCACTGTCACCTAGAACCAGTTCCACTGTCACCTATATCCAGTTCCACTGTCACCTAGCTCCAGTTCCACTGTCACCTATGTCCAGTTCCACTGTCACCTATGTCCAGTTCCACTGTCACCTAGCTCCAGTTCCACTGTCACCTAGATCCAGTTCCACTGTCACCTAAATCCAGTTCCACTGTCACCTAGATCCAGTTCCACTGTCACCTAGATCCAGTTCCACTGTCACCTAGATCCAGTTCCACTGTCACCTAGATCCAGTTCCACTGTCACCTAGATCCAGTTCCACTGTCACCTAGATCCAGTTCCACTGTCACCTAGATCCAGTTCCACTGTCACCTAGTTCCAGTTCCACTATCACCTAGATCCAGTTGTATTATCACCTAGATCCAGTTCCACTGTCACCTATATCCAGTTCCACTGTCACCTATGTCCAGTTCCACTGTCACCTAGATCCAGTTCCACTGTCACCTATGTCCAGTTCCACTGTCACCTATATCCAGTTCCACTGTCACCTATATCCAGTTCCACTGTCACCTATATCCAGTTCCACTGTCACCTAGATCCAGTTCCACTGTCACCTATGTCCAGTTCCACTGTCACCTAGATCCAGTTCCACTGTCACCTATGTCCAGTTCCACTGTCACCTAGATCCAGTTCCACTCTCACCTAGATCCAGTTCCACTGTCACCTATGTCCAGTTCCACTGTCACCTAGATCCAGTTCCACTGTCACCTAGATCCAGTTCCACTGTCACCTAGATCCAGTTCCACTGTCACCTAGATCCAGTTCCACTGTCACCTAGATCCAGTTCCACTGTCACCTAGATCCAGTTCCACTGTCACCTAGATCCAGTTCCACTGTCACCTAGTTCCAGTTCCACTATCACCTAGATCCAGTTGTATTATCACCTAGATCCAGTTCCACTGTCACCTAGATCCAGTTCCACTGTCACCTATGTCCAGTTCCACTGTCACCTAGATCCAGTTCCACTGTCACCTATGTCCAGTTCCACTGTCACCTAGATCCAGTTCCACTGTCACCTATGTCCAGTTCCACTGTCACCTAGATCCAGTTCCACTGTCACCTAGATCCAGTTTCACTGTCACCTATATCCAGTTCCACTGTCACCTATGTCCAGTTCCACTGTCACCTATGTCCAGTTCCACTGTCACCTATGTCCAGTTCCACTGTCACCTAGATCCAGTTCCACTGTCACCTAGATCCAGTTCCACTGTCACCTATGTCCAGTTCCACTGTCACCTATGTCCAGTTCCACTGTCACCTAGATCCAGTTCCACTGTCACCTAGATCCAGTTCCACTGTCACCTAGATCCAGTTCCACTGTCACCTAGATCCAGTTCCACTGTCACCTATATCCAGTTCCACTGTCACCTATGTCCAGTTCCACTGTCACCTAGATCCAGTTCCACTGTCACCTAGATCCAGTTCCACTGTCACCTAGATCCAGTTCCACTGTCACCTAGATCCAGTTCCACTGTCACCTAGATCCAGTTCCACTGTCACCTAGGTCCAGTTCCACTGTCATCTAGATCCAGTTCCACCGTCACCTAGATCCAGTTCCACTGTCACCTAGATCCAGTTCCACTGTCACCTAGATCCAGTTCCACTGTCACCTAGATCCAGTTCCACTGTCACCTAGATCCAGTTCCACCGTCACCTAGATCCAGTTCCACTGTCACCTAGATCCAGTTCCACTATTACCTAGATCCAGTTCCACTGTCACCTAGATCCAGTTCCACCGTCACCTAGATCCAGTTCCACTGTCACCTAGATCCAGTTCCACTGTCACCTAGATCCAGTTCCACTGTCACCTAGATCCAGTTCCACCGTCACCTAGATCCAGTTCCACTGTCACCTAGATCCAGTTGTATTATCACCTAGATCCTGTTCCACTGTCACCTAGATCCAGTTCTACTGTCACCTATATCCAGTTCCACTGTCACCTATATCCAGTTCCACTGTCACCTATGTCCAGTTCCACTGTCACCTAGATCCAGTTCCACTGTCACCTAAATCCAGTTCCACTGTCACCTAGATCCAGTTCCACTGTCACCTAGAACCAGTTCCACTGTCACCTATATCCAGTTCCACTGTCACCTAGCTCCAGTTCCACTGTCACCTATGTCCAGTTCCACTGTCACCTATGTCCAGTTCCACTGTCACCTAGCTCCAGTTCCACTGTCACCTAGATCCAGTTCCACTGTCACCTAAATCCAGTTCCACTGTCACCTAGATCCAGTTCCACTGTCACCTAGATCCAGTTCCACTGTCACCTAGATCCAGTTCCATTGTCACCTAGATCCAGTTCCACTGTCACCTAGATCCAGTTCCACTGTCACCTAGATCCAGTTCCACTGTCACCTAGATCCAGTTCCACTGTCACCTAGTTCCAGTTCCACTATCACCTAGATCCAGTTGTATTATCACCTAGATCCAGTTCCACTGTCACCTATATCCAGTTCCACTGTCACCTATGTCCAGTTCCACTGTCACCTAGATCCAGTTCCACTGTCACCTATGTCCAGTTCCACTGTCACCTATATCCAGTTCCACTGTCACCTATATCCAGTTCCACTGTCACCTATATCCAGTTCCACTGTCACCTAGATCCAGTTCCACTGTCACCTATATCCAGTTCCACTGTCACCTATATCCAGTTCCACTGTCACCTATGTCCAGTTCCACTGTCACCTAGATCCAGTTCCACTGTCACCTATATCCAGTTCCACTGTCACCTATGTCCAGTTCCACTGTCACCTATGTCCAGTTCCACTGTCACCTAGATCCAGTTCCACTGTCACCTAGATCCAGTTCCACTGTCACCTAGATCCAGTTCCACTGTCACCTAGATCCAGTTCCACTGTCACCTAGATCCAGTTCCACTGTCACCTAGATCCAGTTCCACTGTCACCTAGTTCCAGTTCCACTATCACCTAGATCCAGTTGTATTATCACCTAGATCCAGTTCCACTGTCACCTATATCCAGTTCCACTGTCACCTATGTCCAGTTCCACTGTCACCTAGATCCAGTTCCACTGTCACCTATGTCCAGTTCCACTGTCACCTAGATCCAGTTCCACTGTCACCTATGTCCAGTTCCACTGTCACCTAGATCCAGTTCCACTGTCACCTAGATCCAGTTTCACTGTCACCTATATCCAGTTCCACTGTCACCTATGTCCAGTTCCACTGTCACCTATGTCCAGTTCCACTGTCACGTATGTCCAGTTCCACTGTCACCTAGATCCAGTTCCACTGTCACCTAGATCCAGTTCCACTGTCACCTATGTCCAGTTCCACTGTCACCTATGTCCAGTTCCACTGTCACCTAGATCCAGTTCCACTGTCACCTAGATCCAGTTCCACTGTCACCTAGATCCAGTTCCACTGTCACCTAGATCCAGTTCCACTGTCACCTATATCCAGTTCCACTGTCACCTATGTCCAGTTCCACTGTCACCTAGATCCAGTTCCACTGTCACCTAGATCCAGTTCCACTGTCACCTAGATCCAGTTCCACTGTCACCTAGATCCAGTTCCACTGTCACCTAGATCCAGTTCCACTGTCACCTAGGTCCAGTTCCACTGTCACCTAGATCCAGTTCCACCGTCACCTAGATCCAGTTCCACTGTCACCTAGATCCAGTTCCACTGTCACCTAGATCCAGTTCCACTGTCACCTAGATCCAGTTCCACTGTCACCTAGATCCAGTTCCACCGTCACCTAGATCCAGTTCCACTGTCACCTAGATCCAGTTCCACTATTACCTAGATCCAGTTCCACTGTCACCTAGATCCAGTTCCACCGTCACCTAGATCCAGTTCCACTGTCACCTAGATCCAGTTCCACTGTCACCTAGATCCAGTTCCACTGTCACCTAGGTCCAGTTCCACTGTCACCTAGATCCAGTTCCACCGTCACCTAGATCCAGTTCCACTGTCACCTAGATCCAGTTCCACCGTCACCTAGATCCAGTTCCACTGTCACCTAGATCCAGTTCCACTGTCACCTAGATCCAGTTCCACCGTCACCTAGATCCAGTTCCACTGTCACCTAGATCCAGTTCCACTATTACCTAGATCCAGTTCCACTGTCACCTAGATCCAGTTCCACCGTCACCTAGATCCAGTTCCACTGTCACCTAGATCCAGTTCCACCGTCACCTAGATCCAGTTCCACTGTCACCTAGATCCAGTTCCACCGTCACCTAGATCCAGTTCCACTGTCACCTAGATCCAGTTCCACTATTACCTAGATCCAGTTCCACTGTCACCTAGATCCAGTTCCACCGTCACCTAGATCCAGTTCCACTGTCACCTAGATCCAGTTCCACTGTCACCTAGATCCAGTTCCACTGTCACCTAGGTCCAGTTCCACTGTCACCTAGATCCAGTTCCACTGTCACCTAGATCCAGTTCCACTGTCACCTAGATCTAGTTCCACTGTCACCTAGATCCAGTTCCACTGTCACCTAGATCCAGTTCCACTGTCACCTAGGTCCAGTTCCACTGTCACCTAGATCCAGTTCCACCGTCACCTAGATCCAGTTCCACCGTCACCTAGGGCCAGTTCCACTGTCACCTAGGTCCAGTTCCACTGTCACCTAGATCCAGTTCCACTGTCACCTAGGTCCAGTTCCACTGTCACCTAGATCCAGTTCCACCGTCACCTAGATCCAGTTCCACTGTCACCTAGATCCAGTTCCACCGTCACCTAGGTCCAGTTCCACTGTCACCTAGGTCCAGTTCCACTGTCACCTAGATCCAGTTCCACCGTCACCTAGATCCAGTTCCACTGTCACCTAGATCCAGTTCCACCGTCACCTAGGTCCAGTTCCACTGTCACCTAGGTCCAGTTCCACTGTCACCTAGGTCCAGTTCCACTGTCACCTAGATCCAGTTCCAATGTCACCTAGATCCAGTTCCACTGTCACCTAGGTCCAGTTCCACTGTCACCTAGGTCCAGTTCCACTGTCACCTATATCCAGTTCCACTGTCACCTATATCCAGTTCCACTGTCACCGTGCTACAGTACTCTTGCCACCCAGATAGGTGGGTAGCGGGCAGTTACAGTCATCATCCCAACCACCTACCCACCACCACCGCAGCCAACCAGTGGGTGGTTACCTGCACCATTGTGTGGTACCAGGAACCTGAAGGCGGGACGGGTGCAGGAACGTTGTTTACCACCACTACAGAGGTAGTGGACCCACACACTCTCTAACACACCCTAAATTCTTGACCAGGCTTAATAATGGAGGTAGGTAGGTAGGAAGTTAGGTAGGGAGGCATGAAGATATGTATGGAGGTAGGTAGGGAGGTATGTATGTATGTATGTTGGTAGGTAGGTAAGGAGGTGGGTAGGCAGGCAGGTATGTGGATAAATAGGCTGGTAGGAATATAGTTAGATAGGTAAGTAGGGAGTTATGTAGGAATGTACGTAGGTACTTAGAGAGGAGGAGGGACGACAGAGAGGGAGAGAATAAGGTAGACAGTGATAGAAAGAAAGGTAGAGGGGGAGAGAGGAATGGAAAAAGAGAGAGACAGAGCAAGAGAGACAGGAATAGAAAAGGTAGAGAGGGAGGGAGGAAAGGAGAGAGGGCTACAGAGGAATAGGAATGGAAATAAAGGGTGATGAATGCGGAGGGAGGGAATGAAAGAGAGGAAATGAGACGGAGGCAAGAAAGAGAGGGAAGACGGAGCAGGGATGGAGATAGAATGAAGAAATGCAAGTAGAGATGGAGAAAAAGAGGGAGGCAAGAAGGCAGGATAGAAAAAGAGGAGAAGGCGAGAGGAACGATAATTACGAATGGAATGGAAAGGATGAGAACAAAGAGGAGAAAACTCAGAATAAGGATAGAATGAAAAAAAAGAACAGATGGAAGAGAGTCCTTCCCTCTACACAAATCATCTCCCTCTACACAAATCATCTCCCTCTACACAAATCATCTCCCTCTACACAAATCATCATCTCCCTCTACACAAATCATCTCCCTCTACACAAATCATCTCCCTCTACACAAATCATCATCTCCCTCTACACAAATCATCATCTCCCTCCATACAAATCATCTCCCTCTACACAGATCATCTCTCTCTACACAAATCATCACCTCTTTTACACAAATCATCTTCCTCTACACAAATCATCACGTCTTCTACATAAATCATCATCTCCCTCTACACAAATCATCATCTCCCTCTACACAAATCATCATCTCCCTCTACACAAATCATCTCCCTCTACACAAATAATCTCCCTCCATACAAATCATCATCTCCCTCTACACAAATCATCTCCCTCTACACAAATCATCACCTCTTTTACACAAATCATCTTCCTCTACACAAATCATCATCTCCCTCCACACAAATCATCTCCCTCCACACAAATCATCATCTCTCTCCACACAAATCATCATCTCCCTCTACACAAATCATCATCTCTCTCCACACAAATCATCATCCCTCTATACACAAATCATCATCTCCCTCTACACAAATCATCATCTCCCTATATATATATCATCTCCCTCTACACAAATCATCTCCTTCTACACAAATCATCACCTCTTTTACACAAATCATCATCTTCCCCTACACAAATCATCACCTCTTCTACACAAATCATCATCTCCCTCTACGCAAATCATCTCCCTCTACACAAATCATCATCTCCCTCCAAACAAATCATCATCTACCACTACACAAATCATCATCTCCCTTCAAGCAAATCATTATCTTTCACCACACAAATCATCATCTCCCTCCACACAAATCATCATCTCCCTCTACATAAATCATCTCCCTCTACACATGCCATCTCTCTCTACACGAATCATCTCCCTCAACACAAATCATCACCTCTTCTACACAAATCATCATCTCCCTTTACACAAATCATCTCCCTCTACACAAATCATCATCTCTCACCACAAAAATCATCATCTCCCTCCACACAAATCATCATCTCCGCCCCACAAATCATCTCCCTCCACACAAATCATATTCTCCCTCCACACAAATCGTCATCTCCCTCTACACAAATCATCATCTCCCTCCACACAAATCATCATCTCCGCCACACAAATCATCATCTCCGCCACACAAATCATCATCTCCCACGACACAAATCATCATCTCTCTCCACACAAATCATCATCTCCTTCCACACAAATCATCATCTCCCTCCACACAAATCATCATCTCCCTCCACACAAATCATCATCTCCCTCTACACAAATCATCATCTCCCTCCACACAAATCATCATCTCCCACGACACAAATCATCATCTCTCTCCACACAAATCATCATCTCTCTCCACACAAATCATCATCTCCTTCCACACAAATCATCATCTCCCTCCACACAAATCATCATCTCCCTCCACACAAATCATCATCTCCTTCCACACAAATCATCATCTCCTTCCACACAAATCATCATCTCCCTCTACACAAATCATCATCTCCCTCCACACAAATCATCATCTCCCTCCACACAAATCATCATCTCCTTCCACACAAATCATCATCTCCTTCCACACAAATCATCATCTCCCTCTACACAAATCATCATCTCCCTCCACACAAATCATCATCTCCCACGACACAAATCATCATCTCTCTCCACACAAATCATCATCTCTCTCCACACAAATCATCATCTCCTTCCACACAAATCATCATCTCCCTCCACACAAATCATCATCTCCCTCCACACAAATCATCATCTCCTTCCACACAAATCATCATCTCCTTCCACACAAATCATCATCTCCCTCCACACAAATCATCATCTCCCTCCACACAAATCATCATCTCCTTCCACACAAATCATCATCTCCTTCCACACAAATCATCATCTCCCTCTACACAAATCATCATCTCCCTCCACACAAATCATCATCTCCCTCCACACAAATCATCATCTCTCTCCACACAAATCATCATCTCCCTCCACACAAATCATCATCTCCCTCCACACAAATCATCATCTCCCTCCACACAAATCATCATCTCCCTCCACACAAATCATCATCTCCTTCCACACAAATCATCATCTCCCTCTACACAAATCATCATCTCCCTCCACACAAATCATCATCTCCCACGACACAAATCATCATCTCTCTCCACACAAATCATCATCTCTCTCCACACAAATCATCATCTCCTTCCACACAAATCATCATCTCCCTCCACACAAATCATCATCTCCCTCCACACAAATCATCATCTCCTTCCACACAAATCATCATCTCCTTCCACACAAATCATCATCTCCCTATACACAATCATCTCCCTCCACACAAATGATCATCTCTCTCCACACAAATCATCATCTCCCTCCACACAAATCATCATCTCCCTCCACACAAATCATCATCTCCCTCCACACAAATCATCATCTCCCTCCACACAAATCATCATCTCCCTCCACACAAATCATCATCTCCCTCTACACAAATCATCATCTCCCGCCACACAAATCATTCAATTTATTAGTTTTCCTTGACTTATTAATGCCACTGATAGATACGAGTTGGTGGGCGTGTAAGAGGTGTACTTGCACGCCCACACCCTAGGCATGTAGGTACGTACCCACACCCTAGGCACATAGGTACGTACCCACACCCTAGGCTCGTAGGTACGTACCCACACCCTAGGCACGTAGGTACGTACCCACACCCTAGGCTAGTAGGTACGTACCCACACCCTAGGCACGTAGGTACGTACCCACACCCTAGGCTAGTAGGTACGTACCCACACCCTAGGCTCGTAGGTACGTACCCACACCCTAGGCTAGTAGGTACGTACCCACACCCTAGGCTAGTAGGTACATACCCACACCCTAGGCTAGTAGGTACGTACCCACACCCTAGGCATGTAGGTACGCACCCACACCCTAGGCACATAGGTACGTACCCACACCCTAGGCTCGTAGGTACGTACCCACACCCAAGGCACGTAGGTACGTACCCACACCCTAGGCTAGTAGGTACGTACCCACACCCTAGGCTAGTAGGTACGTACCCACACCCTAGGCAAGTAGGTACGTACCCACACCCTAGGCTCGTAGGTACGTACCCACACCCTAGGCACGTAGGTACGTACCCACACCCTAGGCTAGTAGGTACGTACCCACACCCTAGGCTAGTAGGTACGTACCCACACCCTAGGCAAGTAGGTACGTACCCACACCCTAGGCTCGTAGGTACGTACCCTCAACTTAGACACGTAAGTACGTACCCACACCCTAGGCTAGTAGGTACGTACCCACACTCTAAGCACGTAGATACGTACCCACACCCTAGGCACGTAGGTACGTACCCACACCATAGGCTAGTAGATACGTACCCACACCCTAGGCTCGTAGGTACGAACCCACGCCCTAGGCAAGTAGGTACGTACCCACACCCTAGGCACATAGGTACGTACCCACACCCTAGGCACATAGGTACGTACCCACACCCTAGGCACATAAGTACGTACCCACACCCTAGGCACATAGGTACGTACCCACACCCTAGGCACATAGATACGTACCCACATCCTAGGCACATAAGTACGTACTCACACCCTAGGCACATAGGTACGTACCCACACCCTAGGCACATAGGTACGTACTCACACCATAGGCACATAGGTACGTACCCACACCCTAGGCACATAGGTACGTACCCACACCCTAGGCACATAGGTACGTACCCACACCCTAGGCACATAGGTACGTACCCACACCCTAGGCACATAGGTACGTACCCACACCCTAGGCACATAGGTACGTACCCACACCCTAGACACATAGGTACGTACCCACACCCTAGGCTCGTAGGTACGTACCCACACCCTAGGAACGTAGGTACGTACCCACACCCTTGGCACATAGGTACGTACCCACACCCTAGGCACATAGGTACGTACCCACACCCTAGGCACATAGGTACGTACCCACACCCTAGGCACATAGGTACGTACCCACACCCTAGGCACATAGGTACGTACCCACACCCTAGGCTCGTAGGTACATACCCACACCCTAGGCACGTAGGTACGTACCCACACCCTAGGCACATAGGTACGTACCCACACCCTAGGCTCGTAGGTACGTACCCACACCCTAGGCACGTAGGTACGTACCCACACCCTAGGCACGTAGGTACGTACCCACACCCTAGGCACGTAGGTACGTACCCACACCCTAATCACGAAGGTACGTACCCACACCCTAGGCTCGTAGGTACGTACCCACACCCTAGGCACGTAGGTACGTACCCACAGCCTAGCCACGTAGGTACGTACCCACACCCTAGGCACGTAGGTACGTACCCACACCCTAGGCACGTAGGTACGTACCCACACCCTAGGCACATAGGTACGTACCCACACCCTAGGGACATAGGTACGTACCCACACCCTAGGCACATAGGTACGTACCCGCACCATAGGCACATAAGTACGTACCCACACCCTAGGCCCATAGGTACGTACCTACACCCTAGGCACATAGGTACGTACCCACAGCCTAGGCACATAGGTACGTTCCCACACCCTAGGCTCGTAGGTACGTACCCACACCCTAGGCACGTAGGTACGTACCCACACCCTAGGCACGTAGGAACGTACCCACACCCTAGGCACGTAGGAACGTACCAACACCCTAGGCACGTAGGTACGTACCCACACCCTAGGCACATAAGTACGTACCAACACCCTAGGCCCATAGGTACGTACCTACACCCTAGGCACGTAGGTACGTA
This sequence comes from Cherax quadricarinatus, assembly GCF_038502225.1. Classification (NCBI taxonomy): domain Eukaryota; kingdom Metazoa; phylum Arthropoda; class Malacostraca; order Decapoda; family Parastacidae; genus Cherax; species Cherax quadricarinatus. The sequence continues at coordinate 22,352,170 of NC_091317.1, forward strand.
CCCACACCCTAGGCACATAGGTACGTACCCACACCCTAGGCACATAAGTACGTACCAACACCCTAGGCCCATAGGTACGTACCTACACCCTAGGCACGTAGGTACGTACCAACACCCTAGGCACGTAGGTACGTACCCACACCCTAGGCACGTAGGTAAGTACCCACACCCTAGGCACGTAGGTACGTACCCACACCCTAGGCACGTAGGTACGTACCAACACCCTAGGCACGTAGGTACGTACCCACACCCTAGGCACGTAGGTAAGTACCCACACCCTAGGCACGTAGGTACGTACCCACACCCTAGGCACGTAGGTAAGTACCCACACCCTAGGCACGTAGGTACGTACCCACACCCTAGGCACGTAGGTAAGTACCCACACCCTAGGCACGTAGGTACGTACCAACACCCTAGGCACGTAGGTACGTACCAACACCCTAGGCACGTAGGTAAGTACCCACACCCTAGGCACGTAGGTACGTACCAACACCCTAGGCACGTAGGTACGTACCCACACCCTAGGCACGTAGGTAAGTACCCACACCCTAGGCACGTAGGTACGTACCCACACCCTAGGCACGTAGGTAAGTACCCACACCCTAGGCACGTAGGTACGTACCCACACCCTAGGCACGTAGGTACGTACCAACACCCTAGGCACGTAGGTACGTACCCACACCCTAGGCACGTAGGTACGTACCCACAGCCTAGCCACGTAGGTACGTACCCACACCCTAGGCACGTAGGTACGTACCCACACCCTAGGCACGTAGGTACGTACCCACACCCTAGGCACATAGGTACGTACCCACACCCTAGGGACATAGGTACGTACCCACACCCTAGGCACATAGGTACGTACCCACACCCTAGGCACATAAGTACGTACCCACACCCTAGGCCCATAGGTACGTACCTACACCCTAGGCACATAGGTACGTACCCACAGCCTAGGCACATAGGTACGTTCCCACACCCTAGGCTCGTAGGTACGTACCCACACCCTAGGCACGTAGGTACCCACACCTAGGCACATAAGTACGTGCCAACAACACCCCTGGGCCCCATGGGTGCGTACCTACACCTAGGGCACGTGGTGTGCACACACCCTGGGCATAGGCGCATGGTGCCGCACTGGGCCAGGCACATGGCGTACCAACACCCTGGGCCCATAGGTACGTACCTGCACCCTAGGCACGTGGTACGTGCCAACACCCTAGGGCACGTGGTACGTACCCACACCTAGGCACGTGGTGAGCCCACCCGCCCTAGGCGCAAGGTGCGTGCCCACACCTAGCACATAAGGTGCATACCAGCACCCTGGGCCCATGGGTACGTACCCGCCACCCTGGGCACGTGGTGCGTGCCACCACCCCTGGGCACATGGGTACGTGCCCGCACCTAGGCGCATGAAGTGCGTACCAAGCAGCCCTGGGCCCTGGATGCGGTACGTGCCTAGCACCTGGGTACGAGGTGCGTACCAGCACCCTGGGCACGTGGTGCATGCCCACACCCCTGGGACGCACGTGGTAGGTACCCACACCCTGGGCACGTAGGTGCGGCCACCTACACCCTGGGCGCGTGGTGCCACACTACACCCAGAGGGCAGCGTGGTGCGTGCACCAGGCACCCTGGGCACGTGGTGCGTGCCCACACATCCAGCACGTGGTAGTACCCCACACCCTAGGGCACGTGGTGCGTACCTACACCCTGGGCAGGCACGTAGGTGCGTACCAGCACCCTAGGCACATAGGTGCGTGCCCACACCCTAGGCACATGGCACGCACCAAGCACCCTAGGGCCCATAGGGTGCACCGCCTGCACCCTGGGCACGTATGGGTGCGTGCCAACACCCCTGGGCACGTGGGTACGTGCCACACCCTAGGGCACGTGGTGGTACCCACACCCTGGGCACGTGGGTGCTGTACCCTACACCAATGGGCACATGGTACGTGCCAGCACCCTGGGCCCATGGGTGCGTGCCTGCACCCTGGGCACGTAGGGTGCGTACCCACACCCTAGGGCACATGGGTACGTACCCACACCTAGGGCGCATAGGTACGTACCAAGCACCCTAGGGCCCATGGTGCGTGCCTGCACCCTAGCACGTAGGGTGCGTACCAACACCCTAGGCACGTAGGTGCGTACCCACACCCCTAGGGCACGTGGGTAGTGCCACACCCTGGGCAGCATGGGTGCGTGCCACACCCTGGGCACTGTGGGTACGTACCTGCACCCTGGGCACGTAGGTGCGAGCCGAACACCCCTAGGCACGTAGGGTACGTGCCCACACCCCTGGGCACGTGAGTGTTCCACACCCTGGGCACGTGGGTGCGTGCCCACCTGGGCACATAAGGTGCGTGCCAACACCCTGGGCCCATGGGTGCGTGCCTACCTTCACCTGGGCACGTGGGTGCGTACCCACACCCCAGGCACATGGGTGCGTGCCCACACCCTAGGGCACATAAGGTACGTGCCAACACCCTGGGCCCATGGTACGTACACCTGCACCTAGGCACGTGGAGGTACGTACCAGCACCCTAGGGCACGTAGGTGCGTGCCACACCCCCGGGGCCATGGGCGTGGTGTACTTACACCTGGGCACGTGGTGCCGTGCCCACACCTGGGCACGTGAGGGTGCGTACCTGCACCCCTGGGCACGTGGGTACGTACCAGCACAGGGCCCTTGGGCACGTAGGTACGCACCACACCCTGGGCACGTGGTAAGTGCCCACACCCTAGGGCACGTGGGTGCGTGCCTACACCCTGGGCACGTAGGTAACGTACCAACCAGCACCTGGGCGGGCATGGGTGCGTACCTACACCCTAGGGCACGTGGGTACGTTCCCACCACCCTAGGGCACGTGAGTGAAGTGCCCCCACCTAGGGCACGTAGGTGCTTGTGCCCCCACACCCTAGGGCACGTGGTGGTATCCACACCCTAGGGCACGTGTACGTGCCTACACCCCCTGAGGGCATGTAGGTACGTAACCAGCACCCTAAGGGCACGTAGGTACGTGCCACCACCAAATGGGCACGTAGGTAGGTAGCCACACCCTGGGCAGTACGGTACGGTGCGCCACGCCTAAGGCTACGTAGGTATGTGCCTGCACCCTAGGGCACGTAGGTACGTACCACACCTGAGGCACGTGAGTGAGTACCCACACCCAGGGCACGTGGTTGCATACCCTCACCAGGGATTCATAAAAGTCATTTCCTTCTCGCCTTTACCGACACAACACGAAATAAGTAGAAGGAAGAGTCTTTTTTTAAGCCACATGTTATTCAAATGATCTGGATTAGCTATGCACATTTCAATTTCATATCGTTTATTTGCATACGAAAATCGTTTAAATTAACGACACATATTTCAGTTTTTATATCGTCCCTATGTGTATGCAAATTAGCCTGCTTAACTGCAAGAGTTTTAATTCTGTGTTGAGGATCATGATATGATCAGCTGATGCAGAGGTGTTGTGGTGTGTGTGTGTGTGTGTGTGTGTGTGTGTGTGTGTGTGTGTGTGTATGTGTGTGTGTATGTGTGTGTGTGTGTGTTGTGTGTGTGTGTGTGTGTGTGTGTATGTGTGTTGTGTGTGTGTGTGTGTGTATGTGTGTTGTGTGTGTGTGTATGTGTGTGTGTTGTGTGTGTTGTGTGTGTGTGTGTGTGGTGCATGTGTGTATATGTATGTGTGTTAATATATGTGTGTGTGTGTGTGTGTGTGTGTATGTGTGTGTGTATGTGTGTGTGTGTATGTGTATGTGTGTGTATGTATGTATGTGTGTGTGTGTGTATGTATGTATAATACCATGTGTATGTGCATATGTAATGTATGTGTGTATGTAATGTGTGTGTGTGTGTGTGTAGTTAATGTAATATGTGTGTGTGTGTGTGTGTGTGTGCATGTAATAATGTTTAATGTGTGTGTAATAATGTGTATGTTGTATGCGTAATGTTATTTGTGTGTATGTAATATGTAATAATGTGTGTGTGTGTGTAATGTGTATGTGTGTGTGTAATGTATGTGTGTGTGTGTATGTGTGTGTGTGTGTATATGTATGTGTGTGTGTGTATGTGTGTGTGTGTATGTGTGTGTGTGTGTGTGTGTGTGTGTGGTGTAGTGAGTAGTGTGTGTTATGGATAGGTGTGGTGGTGATAATGTGGCAGTAATAGGTGGTAGTGTGTGATAGGTGTTTGTTAGTGTGTGATTGTGTTTGGTGATCCAATGTCATCAGTATATAGGTAGTGTGGTGGTAGTGTGAAGGTGTGTGGTGGTGGTATGGTGTGTGGTGGTGTGTGGTGGTGTGTAGTGGTAGTGTGGTGGTGGTGTGGTGAGTGGTGGTGGTGTGGTGGTGTGGTGGTGTGTGAGTGGAGGTGTGTGGATGGTGGCGGTGGTCTGGTGGTGTGTGTGGTGGTGTGTGGTGGTGTGTGAATCATGTGATGGTGGTAGTGTGGTGGTGTGTAGGTGGTCTGCTTGGTGGTAGTAAGGTGTGTGTAGTGGTAGTGAGACCTGGTGCAGACATAGTCAGTAAAGTGGACACAGAAGCAGAGACGTGGGTAAAGTATTTCCTCAAATAAAGAATCTATTATACTTTATAAGTGTCTGTACTCAGTTGATTTTTCCAGCCTTTAGATTTAGAGATTTTGCCTCCGGAGTTGCTAGTTTATTGTGCTCCCCAGATCCATCGTCTGGATGGTAGCACAAGAGCATATGGATAAACAAAAGGCCTAGGAGCTAGGCCCCCCCAAAAGGGTTTATATCTACAGTTGACTTTTCTGTTGCAAGCAAATTTAGGAAATTTGCTTAATATATCTGATATCTTGTTTTCATTAATAAAATATCTTGACATATCACATAGGTTATTATACTGCCTATCTCTATAGTCTTTAATAAGTGGACAATTAAGCACATAGTGTCGAAGACAGTGACCATAGTGCTGGCCACATACTTAGCATTTGTCTGATTATTATGTGCGTATCTGACCAAATCACCAGAAGTACTTGTCTGTTTACACTGTAAGTCGCTCCTTGAGCGTAGTTATCTCCGTACTTAGACTTCTATCTACATTTCTATAACACTCAGTTTCATTATTTACTTTTCTCCTAATATTATTCCTGATGCTAGACACAGACGCAATAAAGTTATATTCTACATTCTCCTTCAGGGTACTTTTTTTTTTTTTGCTAACATATCAACTTTATCATGAATGAGTAATCCAATGTGTGATGGGATCTGTAACAACTGTACATTAATTTCTTTTCACCGTAATTTCGAGTAACTATACCAGTCTTCTCCAATGAGCATGTTGTTAGTTATTATGTGAGTTAAGAGCCTTCATTGATGACAGAATCAGTAATAATCGTAGAGTCAAGCTAAGTATTATAAGTTAAGTTTAACGCCATTAGGATGGCAAACAATTCAGTTTGCAGTGTAGACGCCCAGTTGTTAATTCCTGTGCCTAACTCAACATAGCTCCTATCGTTCTTAACTAGCGAGGTGGCAACAAGAACAGATGCAACACTGCCGGTAGACCTCTGCTTAGATCCATCAGTATATATTATTTATGGTTAATTGTTGCTAACTCATTTAGATCAACGTGTCGGAGCTTCTGGATATTTGGTAAGATTCGGAATGACAGTATCCGGTTCATTTCTTAACTTTCTAATAACAAGTACAGTGTTCATCTTAATGATCCACTCCATCTCCGAGAGTCATCAAAATCTCTCCCTGTTTTTAGACAGCAAGACAACACCCAGTACAATCCTCAATGCGTGGTGTTATGCAGTGCTGTGTGATGCTCTGTGGTGCTGTTGTGTGATGCTGAGTGGTGCGTTGTAATACGGTATGTGATGTTATGGTGTGTGGTGCTGGTGCTGTGTGGTGTTAGTGTTAAATGGTGTTATGTTGTGTGGTGCTTGTGTTGTATGGTGTTATGTTGTGTGGTGCTGGTGTTGTCTGGTATTATGGTGTGTGGTGCTTGTGCTGTGTGGTGCTAGTGTTAAATGGTGTTATGTTGTGTGGTGCTGGAGTTGTATGGTGTTATGTTGTGTGGTGCTGGTGTTGTCTGGTATTATGGTGTGTGGTGCTTGTGCTGTGTGGTGCTAGTGTTAAATGGTGTTATGTTGTGTGGTGCTGGAGTTGTATGGTGTTATGTTGTTTGGTGCTGGTGTTGTGTGGTATTATGTGGTACGTCATATGGTGTCATACGGTATTGTGTTTTGCTGCAATATTTACTAGGGGAGAGGGATCGATAATAACCGCTGCAGGAGACACAAGAACCTGTCTGGTAGACCAATGAAGCAGATTTCAGCCTCACATACTGAAGAGACTTTATTGTCGCAATGACAACGTGAAGAAGTGTGTGCTACCCTTCCTCCTGCTACTCCTTCCCCCAACACATGTATTCCCTCCTTCCTTCTGCCCCCTCCCCTCAAACACAGTTCTTCCCGCCTTCTCTCTAACCCCTTCCACAGCAGTTCTCTCCCTCCTCAATCTTTAACTCTATCACTTCTTTTCCTACCCCTCATTTCTCCCCCTCTCCTATTCTAGCAACTTCATTACTTCCCCTCTCCTACTGCCGCTATTCCTCCTTCGCTTCTACTTTATAATCCCAATTCCATCTCCTACTTAACACGTCCATTACTTCCCCTCTCTCTCTCTTAGTTTAACGCGACCATTCCTTCCCCTTTCTCTTAGTTTAACACAACAATTCCTTCCCCTCTCTCCTAGTTTAACACGACAATTCCTTTCCCTCTCTCTTAGTTTAACGCGACCATTCCTTCCCCTTTCTTAGTTTATCAAACTCATTCCTTCACTTACTCTCTCCCTAGTTCTGTATCCCCATTTCGTTGATAGAGAGCACCTGGAAACTCCTCAAAGCACGTGAAATATATTCCCTGGAGCGGAGAGAAATACCTGATAACACATACCTGGAAAATTAGGAAGGGTTGGCTACTTAATCTGTAATAACAATTTACCAGAGTGAGAGATGCTGGAGGAAGCGTGGTATGTGCTCTGTTATTATTGTGTTTTAATGTGTACGGAGCGCTAAACCCGTGTGGGTCATTTAGCGCAGGGAGACATACTCTGCCCTCTCTCTCGGAAGAGTTAAATCCGGTGAAGAGCAGAAAGATACAATCAGATATCACTATGTTAACATCGGAGGTCCAAGACTCTTCAACCTGCTACCAGGAGATGTCGCAAATATTGTCGGAAAAAAAGATAGAAGCTTTTAAGAGGAAACGGCACAATTGCCTCCAACAAGTGCCTGATTAGCTAGGTTGTGATGATGATGACGGCATTGCGTTTACTAACAGCAATAGCTTGATTGACGAGGCAATCATCAAGGAAGTTTGGCTTCTGGCGGGCTGCGACAGGAGAGTAACACTCGAAACTGGTTGCAGGTGTTTCACAGGTATACATTATGTTGTGTATTCCCCGACTCTCTCCCTACATCTTCAGTTCTCAACTCCCTGCATCTCTCTCTCTCTCTCTCTCTCTCTCTCTCTCTCTCTCTCTCTCTCTCTCTCACTCACCTGAGTACCATCTTAACTAAGCTGCCTCACCGCAGGACCGGCAGCTACGTCTTATTGCTCCTTTATGACCAAGACTCCTGGTGAGGGGGTCGAACCTGTCGCCTTGTGGTCCATTCAGCCTCCTCCGCTCTTGTCCTCTCACGTAGGTAGCAGCAACTGAGACGAAAGGAGCGAGGGATGAAGGAGAGAGAGAAAGTGAAAGAGAGAGAGAGAGAGAGAGAGAGAGAGAGAGAGAGAGAGAGAGAGAGAGAGAGAGAGAGAGAGAGAGAGAGAGAGAGAGAGAGAGAGAGAGAGAGAGAGAGAGAGAGAGAGAGATGAGGATAGGAATCTAGAGGGTTATATAGGGTGTGCGGCCAAGCAAGGTGGGAGACAGTAGAGGCAAATGAACTAATAGTACGAGATAAGGAAGCGAGGGACTCAGGTAGGGGGTATGGCGTGTGGTAGGTGTTTATGGCCCGGGTAGGGGGGGTATTGTGCTATATGGCACAGGTAGGGGGTATTGTGCTACATGGCACAGGTAGGGGTATTGTGCTATATGGCACAGGTAGGGGGTATTGTGCTATATGGCACAGGTAGGGGGTATTGTGCTATATGGCCCAGGTAGTGGGGTATTGTGCTATATGGCACAGGTAGGGGGTATTGTGCTATATGGCCCAGGTAGTGGGTATTGTGCTATATGGCGCAGGTAAGGGATATTGTGTTATATGGCCCAGGTAGGGGGTATTGTGCTATATGGCACAGGTAGGGGGTTTTGTGCTATATGGCACAGGTAGGGGGTATTGTGCTATATGGAACAGGTAGGGGGTATTGTGCTATATGGCACAGGTAGGGGGTATTGTGCTATATGGCACAGGTAGGGGGTATTGTGCTATATGGCACAGGTAGGGGGTATTGTGCTATATGGAACAGGTAGGGGGTATTGTGCTATATGGCACAGGTAGGGGGTATTGTGCTATATGGCACAGGTAGGGGGGTATTGTGCTATATGGCACAGGTAGGGGGTATTGTGCTATATGGCACAGGTAGGGGGTATTGTGCTATATGGCACAGGTAGGGGGTATTGTGCTATATGGCACAGGTAGGGGGTATTGTGCTATATGGAACAGGTAGGGGGTATTGTGCTATATGGCACAGGTAGGGGGTATTGTGCTATATGGCACAGGTAGGGGGGTATTGTGCTATATGGCACAGGTAGGGGGTATTGTGCTATATGGCACAGGTAGGGGGTATTGTGTTATATGGCACAGGTAGGGGGTATTGTGCTATATGGAACAGGTAGGGGGTATTGTGCTATATGGCACAGGTAGGGGGTATTGTGTTATATGGCACAGGTAGGGGGTATTGTGCTATATGGAACAGGTAGGGGGTATTGTGCTATATGGCACAGGTAGGGGGTATTGTGCTATATGGAACAGGTAGGGGGTATTGTGCTATATGGCACAGATAGGGGGTATTGTGCTATATGGCACAGGTAGGGGGTATTGTGCTATATGGCACAGGTAGGGGGATTGTGCTATATGGCACAGGTAGGGGGTATTGTGCTATATGGCACAGATAGGGGGTGTTGTGCTATATGGCACAGGTAGGGGTATTGTGCTATATGGCACAGGTAGGGGGTATTGTGCTATATGGCACAGGTAGGGGGTATTGTGCTATATGGCACAGGTAGGGGGTATTGTGCTATATGGTACAGGTAGGGGGTATTGTGCTATATGGCACAGGTAGGGGTATTGTGCTATATGGCACAGGTAGGGGTATTGTGCTATATGGCACAGGTAGGGGTATTGTGCTACATGGCACAGGTAGGGGTATTGTGCTATATGGCACAGGTAGGGGGTATTGTGCTATGTGGCACAGGTAGGGGTATTGTGCTATATGGCACAGGTAGGGGTATTATGCTATATGGCACAGGTAGGGGTATTCTGCTATATTACTGGAGTCTGGGTTCACTTACCTGTGATTGGTTACAAAAGTTTTTCCACTCTCTCAGTCAGGCCTAAAGCCAGACTTTCCTGGCAAATACCTGCTGGATACACAGGTTGTAGCACGCACGCCACACACACAGAGATGTTCTCACAATAAAAGTAGACTATTGCTATCTGCAGCCAGCATAACTGTACCTCCAGTGTGTCTCATACTTCTGGAAGCAAGTGCGGGAGCGCATCACTGACGCATGTAACACCATCACTTCTAATACCATTCACAGTGTATTTGTTGCACTGGTATCTCATCTACACGCATGTTAACCCTTGAAGACAAAGGTTTGCTTAGGTAGTGTTTCTTATACTTGCTGGCAGAAGATTAGAGAGTCTTGGACCACGGATGATGATACAGTGTTCTCTAATTGTGTCTTTAGTATCTCTCTTCTTCTGGGGCTTATTTTACATTTCCTCCTGTATTTCTCACTACATAAAGCGGTTTTCCTGGAGTCGCTTCCGAAGGTCACCGCCCTGGCTTCCCCATTCCAGACAAGGCCTCCTAGTTGCTGTTCTGATTCATTTAGTTGTTAGTGCCCGCTGACCACAGTCTAATGTATGCACCACAATCCGGTTGATCAGGAATTGTTTTGAGGAATCTGTTGAGTTCCCTCTTGAAGACAGATAGGGGCTCGTTGGTAATCCCACCTATGGATGAAGGAAAGATGTTGAAGAGTCGTGGTCCTTTAACACCTCTTGAGTTACCTGTCAGTGTACCCACCGCTCCTCTGTGTGTCACTGGAGGTACTCTGCATCTTCTGCCAAGCCTCTTGTGTTCATAAGTAGTAACAGCGTGTAAGTTTGAAATCAATCCCTCCAGTATTTTCCAGAGTAGATTATAAGAATATCAGAAAGCAGGATCACTGCAGCAGGCCTACTGGCCCATGCGAGGAAGGTCCAAATCAATTATTCAACCTAGTCATGTCAGGTCACATTCACTTAAGGGAGGAGCACGGCATCAGACCTAGTAGCACAAGCTAGTCAGGTCCAACTCACACCCACCCACACCCACTCATGTATTTATCTTAACTATTTTTAAAACTACACAGCGTTTTAGCTTCTATGTCGGTACTCGGGAGTTTGTTCCACTCATCCACAACTCTGTTTCCAAACCAGTGCTTTCCTATATCCTTCCTGAATCTGAATTTTTCCAACTTAAAATCATTGCTGCGAGTCCTGTCTTGGCTATATATTTTTAGCACGCTATTTACACTCCCTTTATTTATTCCTGCTTTCGATTTAGATGTAGATGTAGATTATGATGCATCCTTCTCGCCTACGTTCTAAGGAGTACAGTTCTAGGGGCACCAATTACTCCCAGAAATTTAGGTGATTGAGTTCATACGATCTATGAAGATTTTCTGTACATTTTCCAGCTTAGCAGTTTCTCCTGCCTTGAAGACGACTCTTAGTACACAGCAATGCTCCAGCCTAGAGAGAACGAGTAACCTGCTGAGTGTCATCACTGGCTTGGCATCCCATGTTTTGAAAGTTCTAGTTGTCCAACCATCATTTTTCTTACAGATGCGATAGCAACATTGTTGTGCTCCTTGAACATGACATTTCCTAACATTATCACTCCATTCTAGCATGGCGTAATAACTAAAATTTGTCCTCACTGAACATGGTACTGTTGTAAGAGGTTCACTAGAAGACTTGGTTGATATCAACATGGGGACTCGCTGTGTCTTCTGTGGATGTCCAAATGTGACTACGTTATTTATCCTGTACATTATTCAAGTTTTTTCCACATCTGGACGTTAAGAATTAGTCGTGGTTTAACGCTGTTATATTTCCATTTATTGAGTGGACGACTTTATTGGTATCCCACTGCAGTTTTACAGTGTCGACCAATGCTGCAATTTTCATTCATATTTTGGTAGATTTAGATATTTTGGTATCCTGCATATAGCTATATTTTGAATATATGTCGAGGATGAGCGAAGGTGCCAAAAGAGTTCCTCTTCCATCCGAGTTTTCGCTATTCTCCCATTTTAATGACTGGCCAAGGTGTGTGGTGGAGCATCTTACGCTGTTAGGATTACGCAGGTAGTTTAACGTGGGACAGGTAGGATCCACCTGAAGAACTTGACAGGTAGAGCTAAATGACTTGGCAGGTAGGTAGAGGTGTGTATTAGGTATAGATAATAGCCTCGTGCTTGTGTGTGTGGGGGGGGGGGGTAAGATGGAGGTGATGCCTTGAGATAAGATTTCTGTGTACTGTGATTTAGGACATCCCAGATTCAGTTGGAAGGACGCAAGGTGATTTAACAGTCTGATCAGTCAATTTTGGGTCGGTGGGGTGAGGGTAGACGTGTAGATAAGAGGACGTGTGTGTGTGTGTGTGTGTGTGTGTGTGTGTGTGTGTGTGTGTGTTGACGAATAAGAGGGTGGGTTGGTGGATAGGTGTTGTTCGGTCATGGACCAGGCTTCCTGGTTTATTCGCGGTAGCTGCCTGTAAAAACTTATCAAGTATCGTCGTGATGATAGATAAAGGTTTCTTGGTAACTTAACCTATACTTAATGAGAGGATGCTGAATTGTCAGTCTGTACATACAAATGATCTGTACACTGACTTTGACAAGTGCGACTATCGGGTAATTGCTCGGAAAATGCATGCAAAAGGAACAACCGGAAAGGCAGGCAGATAGATATTTAACCTCTTAATGGAAACCAGATAGTAACAGAGCGAAATAGGGGACTGCTACAGTGAAGAACTGTTCCCCAAGGCACGGTTCTCGCCCAACTTTTCTTTCTCATCCATATATCTGACTTACGCAGGGGCATAAACCATAGCACCATAACATCCTTCGCAGACGATACTAGAATCGGTATCAGAATGGCGTTCATTGAAATCACAGCAAGCCTCCAAGATGATATCAGCCAAATCTTCCAGTGGGATGCTGACAACATATAATGTTCACTGAGGACAAATCTCAATTACTACTTCACGGAAGGATGAAGGAAATTTAATTACGACCGAAGTACAAAACAAAATAAAATCACTCGATAAGAGTAAAAGTCGACCGTGAGAAACAGGGAGTGACAATGTCAGAAGATCTCACGTTCAAGGAGCACAACAATGCTATCTCATCTGCAGGGAAAATGATAGGGTGGATAACTAGAACTTTCCAACTGAGATGCTAATCCAGTGATGATACTCTTTTGGTCACTCGTTCTCTCTAAGGCTGGAATATTGTTGTATGCTAACGGCCTTCTTCAAGGCAGGAAAAATAACAGAACTGGAAAATGTACAGAGAAACTATACAGCTCCTACACACTCAGTCAAGCACCTGAATTCCTGAGAGCACCTGAAGTTCCTCAAACTGTATTATTTATAACCTAGAGGAGAAAGACACATCATAATCTACACCTGGAAGACTGGAAGGATTGGCCCCAACACAACGAAATATCTATTTACACGAGAGGCTTGGCAGACGATGCAGGATACTTCCGGTGAAAAGCAGGAAGTGAGGAGTATACAGGGAGAATTCAATAAGTGTAAAGATATCACAATTCCAATTCCCTGCCTTTATACATAAGGGAGATTATCAACAGACCCCTGGCTGCCTTCACGAGGGCAATTTCCTCAAATTAGTTCCTGATCAGCCGGGCCGTGTTGCATATACGTTCGGCTGCGAGCGGCTGGCATCTGTAGCCTAATCGATCAGGCCAGCAACCAGGAGACCTGGTCAGGGACCGGGCCATGGAGGAGGTGACCTCTGGAAACTACTACAGGTAAACCTACAAGTAAGGATGTTAAAATATATCATAGTCTCTTTATATTTATATTTCAAGAGAGGTTGGTAAAAAGTCTTGGTCCCTCTACACTGAAATATAATGAGAGGATATTGAAAAGTCTTGGTCCCTCTTCACTGAAATATAATGAGAGGATGTTGAAAAGTCTTGGTCCCTCTACACTGAAATATAATGAGAGGATGTTAAAAAGTCTTGGTCCCTCTACACTGAAATATAATGAGAGGATGTTAAAAAGTCTTGGTCCCTCTACACTGAAATATAATGAGAGGATGTTGAAAAGTCTTGGTCCCTCTACACTGAAATATAATGAGAGGATGTTGAAAAGTCTTGGTCCCTCTACACTGAAATATAATGAGAGGATGTTGAAAAGTCTTGGTCCCTCTACACTGAAATATAATGAGAGGATGTTAAAAAGTCTTGGTCCCTCTACACTGAAATATAATGAGAGGATGTTAAAAAGTCTTGGTCCCTCTACACTGAAATATAATGAGAGGATGTTGAAAAGTCTTGGTCCCTCTAAACTGAAATATAATGAGAGGATGTTGAAAAGTCTTGGTCCCTCTACACTGAAATATAATGAGAGGATGTTGAAAAGTCTTGGTCCCTCTACACTGAAATATAATGAGAGGATCTTGAAAAGTCTCGGTCCCTCTACACTGAAATATAATGAGAGGATGTTGAAAAGTCTTGGTCCCTCTACACTGAAATATAATGAGAGGATGTTGAAAAGTCTTGGTCCCTCTACACTGAAATATGAGAGGATCTTGAAAAGTCTTGGTCCCTCTACACTGAAATATAATGAGAGGATGTTGAAAAGTCTTGGTCCCTCTACACTGAAATATAATGAGAGGATCTTGAAAAGTCTTGGTCCCTCTACACTGAAATATAATGAGAGGATCTTGAAAAGTCTTGGTCCCTCTACACTGAAATATAATGAGAGGATGTTGAAAAGTCTTGGCCCCTCTACACTGAAATATAATGAGAGGATGTTGAAAAGTCTTGGTCCCTCTACACTGAAATATAATGAGAGGATGTTGAAAAGTCTTGGTCCCTCTACACTTATTGAATTTTCTCTTATTGTTCTCGGCGCTTCCTGGCGATGAATTATACAACTCATCATTTTTATTGCAGTTAACATAATGTTGTGATCCTGCAACATAGCACTGTTGCTATGTTGCAGCATAACGCTGCTGTCATACTGTAACCTAACATGTTGCAACGTAACACTGTCGTCATGTTGCAATATAACAATGTTGTCTTGCTGCACCACAACAGTGTTGCCATGCTACAGTATAACACTGTCATGCTGCAACATAATGCTGCCATGTTGCAATATAATGTTGCCATGTTGCAACAAAACACTGTCGTCATGCTACAACATAACACTGTCGTCATGCTGCAACATAAGAATGCTGCCATGCTGCAAAATAACACTGTCGTCATGCTGCAACATAACACTGTCGTCATGCTACAGCATAACACTGTCGCCATGCTGGAACATAACACTGTCATCATGCTGCAAAATAGCACTGTCGTCATGCTGCAACATAACAATGTTGCCATGCTGCAACACTGTCGCCATGCTACAACGTAACACTGTCGTCATGCTACAACATAACACTGTCGTCATGCTGCAACATATCAATGTTGCCATGTTGCAACACTGTCGTCATGCTACAACATAACACTGTCGTCATGCTGCAACATAACAATGTTGCCATGCTGCAACACTGTCGTCATGCTACAACATAACACTGTCGTCATGCTACAACATAACACTGTCGTCATGCTGCAACATAACACTGTTGCCATGCTGCAACACTGTCGTCAAGCTACAACATAACACTGTCGTCATGCTGCAACATAAGAATGTTGCCATGCTGCAAAATAGCACTGTCGTCATGCTGCAACATAACACTGTTGCCATGCTGCAACACTGTCGTCATGCTACAACGTAACACTGTCGTCATGCTACAACATAACACTGTCGTCATGCTGCAACATAACAATGTTGCCATGTTGCAACACTGTCGTCATGCTACAACATAACACTGTCGTCATGCTGCAACATAACAATGTTGCCATGTTGCAACACTGTCGTCATGCTACAACATAACACTGTCGTCATGCTGCAACATAACAATGTTGCCATGCTGCAATACTGTCGTCATGCTACAACATAACACTGTCGTTATGCTACAACATAACACTGTCGTCATGCTACAACATAACACTGTCGTCATGCTACAACATAACACTGTCGTCATGCTGCAACATAACACTGTTGCCATGCTGCAACACTGCCGTCATGCTACAACATAACACTGTCGTCATGCTGCAACATAAGAATGTTGCCATGCTGCAAAATAGCACTGTCGTCATGCTGCAACATAACACTGTTGCCATGCTGCAACACTGTCGTTATGCTACAACGTAACACTGTCGTCATGCTACAACATAACACTGTCGACATGCTGCAACACAACAATGTTGCCATGTTGCAACACTGTAGTCATGCTACAACATAACACTGTCGTCATGCTGCAACATAACAATGTTGCCATGCTGCAACACTGTCGTCATGCTACTACATAACACTGTCGTCATGCTGCAATATAACACTGTTGCCATGCTGCAACACTGTCGTCATGCTACAACATAACACTGTCGTCATGCTGCAACATAACAATGTTGCCATGCTGCAACACTGTCGTCATGCTACAACATAACACTGTCGTCATGCTGCAACATAACAATGTTGCCATGCTGCAACACTGTCGTCATGCTACAACATAACACTGTCGTCATGCTGCAACATAACAATGTTGCCATGCTGCAACACTGTCGTCATGCTACAACATAACACTGTCGTCATGCTACAACATAAGACTGTCGTCATGCTACAACATAACACCGTCGTCATGCTACAACATAACACTGTCGTCATGCTGCAAAATAACACTGTCGTCATGCTGCAACATAACACTGTCGTCATGCTACAGCATAACACTGTCGTCATGCTGGAACATAACACTGCCGTCATGCTGCAACATAAGAATGTTGCCATGCTGCAAAATAGCACTGTCGTCATGCTGCAACATAACACTGTTGCCATGCTGCAACACTGTCGCCATGCTACAACGTAACACTGTCGTCATGCTACAACATAACACTGTCGTCATGCTGCAACATAACAATGTTGCCATGTTGCAACACTGTCGTCATGCTACAACATAACATTGTCGTTATGCTGCAACATAACAATGTTGCCATGCTGCAACACTGTCGTCATGCTACAACATAACACTGTCATCATGCTACAACATAACACTGTCGTCATGCTACAACATAACACTGTCGTCATGCTACAACATAACACTGTCGTCATGCTGCAACATAACACTGTTGCCATGCTGCAACACTGCCGTCATGCTACAACATAACACTGTCGTCATGCTGCAACATAAGAATGTTGCCATGCTGCAAAATAGCACCGTCGTCGTGCTGCAACATAACACTGTTGCCATGCTGCAACACTGTCGTTATGCTACAACGTAACACTGTCGTCATGCTACAACATAACACTGTCGTCATGCTGCAACACAACAATGTTGCCATGTTGCAACACTGTCGTCATGCTACAACATAACACTGTCGTCATGCTGCAACAAAACAATGTTGCCATGCTGCAACACTGTCGTCATGCTACTACATAACACTGTCGTCATGCTACAACATAACACTGTCGTCATGCTGCAACATAACACTGTTGCCATGCTGCAACACTGTCGTCATGCTACAACGTAACACTGTCGTCATGCTACAACATACCACTGTCGTCATGCTACAACATAACACTGTCGTCATGCTACAACATAACACTGTCGTCATGCTACAACATAACACTGTCGTCATGCTGCAACATAACAATGTTGCCATGTTGCAAGACTGTCCTCATGCTACAACATAACACTGTCGTCATGCTACAACATAACACTGTCGTCATGCTACAACAAAACACTGTCGTCATGCTACAACATAACACTGTCGTCATGCTACAACATAACACTGTCGTCATGCTGCAACGTAACACTGTCGTCATGCTACAACATAACACTGTCGTCATGCTGCAGCGTAACACTGTCGTCATGCTACAACATAACACTGTCGTCATGCTACAACATAACACTGTCGTCATGCTACAACAAAACACTGTCGTCATGCTACAACATAACACTGTCGTCATGCTACAACATAACACTGTCGTCATGCTACAACAAAACACTGTCGTCATGCTACAACATAACACTGTCGTCATGCTACAACATAACACTGTCGTCGTGCTGCAACGTAACACTGTTGCCATGCTGCAACACTGTCGTCATGCTACAACATAACACTGTCGTCATGCTACAACATAACACTGTCGTCATGCTACAACATAACACTGTCGTCATGCTACAACATAACACTGTCGTCATGCTGCAACATAACAATGTTGCCAAGTTGCAACACTGTCGTCATGCTACAACATAACACTGTCGTCATGCTGCAACATAACAATGTTGCCATGCTGCAACACTGTCGTTATGCTACAACATAACACTATCGTCATGCTACAACATAACACTGTCGTCATGCTACAACAAAACACTGTCGTCATGCTACAACATAACACTGTCGTCATGCTGCAACATAACACTGTTGCCATGCTGCAACACTGTCGTCATGCTACAACATAACACTGTCGTCATGCTGCAACATAAGAATGTTGCCATGCTGCAAAATAGCACTGTCGTCATGCTGCAACATAACACTGTTGCCATGCTGCAACACTGTCGTCATGCTACAACATAACACTGTCGTCATGCTACAACGTAACAATGTTGCCATGCTGCAACACTGTCGTCATGCTACAACATAACACTGTCGTCATGCTGCAACATAACAATGTTGCCATGCTGCAACACTGTCGTCATGCTACAACATAACACTGTCGTCATGCTACAACATAACACTGTCGTCATGCTGCAACATAACACTGTCGTCATGCTGCAGCATAACAATGTTGCCATGTTGCAACATAACACTGTCGTCATGCTGCAACATAACACTATCGTCATGCTACAGCATAACACTCTCGTCATTGTGCAACATAACACTGTCGTCATGCTGCAACATAACACTGTCGTCATGCTGCAACATAAGAAAGTTGCCATGCTGCAAAATAACACTATCGTCATGCTGCAACATAACACTGTTGCCATGCTGCAACACTGTCGTCATGCTACAACATAACACTGTCGTCATGCTGCAACCTAACACTGTTGCCATGCTGCAACACTGTCGTCATGCTGCAACATAACACTGTCGTCATGCTGCAACATAACACTGTCGTCATGCTGCAGCATAACAATGTTGCCATGTTGCAACATAACACTGTCGTCATGCTGCAACATAACACTCTCGTCATGCTACAGCATAACACTCGTCATGGTGCAACATAACACTGTCGTCATCCTGCAACATAACACTGTCGTCATGCTGCAACATAAGAATGTTGCCATGCTGCAAAATAACACTGTCGTCATGCTGCAACATAACACTGTTGCCATGCTGCAACACTGTCGTCATGCTACAACATAACACTGTCGTCATGCTACAACATAACACTGTCGTCATGCTGTAACATAACACTGTCGTCATGCTGCAACATAACAATGTTGCCATGTTGCAACATAACACTGTCGTCATGCTGCAGCATAACACTATCGTCATACTACAGCATAACACTCTCGTCATGCTGCAACATAACAATGTTGCCATGTTGCAACATAACACTGTCGTCATGCTGCAACATAACAATGTTGCCATGTTGCAACATAACACTGTCGTCATGCTGCAACATAACAATGTTGCCATGTTGCAACATAACACTCTCCCGGAGTGGTCACTTCTAAGTCCCTCTCATTCCTTGTTCACTCTCGTAATTGGTTCGCGCGTTGTTCACTCTCTTCCAAATTTCATTTGTTCAGTTTTCCCCAGAGTTTATGAAATTTGTTTGTGTAATTAACAACTGGCCATTTGCTTTTTTTTTTTTACCGAATTTGTTGGTGTTCGGCTCCATCTCTTGGGCCCACGAGAGGCGATTTCGCCATGTCGTAAATATGGTAACTGAGTTAGGTTTTATAATGTTATTAATTATTTGTTGCATTTCTTGAAAATTCTTGTCAGGAAAAAAATGAATAACATTTCTTACTAGGACTCGTTAGGGTTTACACACTGATTTGAGTTCATGGGGTGGAGGGAGGGGGGCGAATCTTGGCTCCTGGTCCCACCTCTGAGCCTACGCCAGTAGGTTCAGAAGTGGGATCTACCTGGAGTCTACCAGGTAGACTCCAGGTAGATCACATAAGAAGCAACCAGGTTTGAATCGAGGGAAGGGAAGTTCCAATTCCTTGGTTCAGTAGCCCACCACAAGCACAAAGACGCACTTTTGCCATTACGTGGGAATCATTGTTCTCCAGCAAGTCGTTCCGCACCTCAGAAACAGCTATGGTCGTTGTACCGGTCCTTGGGAACCCTGTTTGTCATCTTCAACCAGCCTAATGTTTCCATCCTGAGGTTATCTGATGTGGGAAACTAACCATATGCCTGTGACATTACGTCTAGGGACAGACGAGGTCAGGACAGAGAGAGGCAGTGACAAACAGAGCAAGAGAGAATCCCTCGCTGTCTTCAAGAGGGAAGTCGACAAATTCTTCAGACCAGTTCCTGATCAGCCGGACTGTTGTGCATACATTGATTTGCGGGCACCAACAGCCTGATCGATCAGATCAGCAACCAGGAGGCCTGGTCTGGAACAGGGCCGCAAGGGCAGTCACCTCCGGAAGCGACAAGAAGTAACATACAGGAGGTAGAGATATAAAGCGAAGGCAAGATATAGCGATAGACAAAGAAAGCAAGGGAACGAGAGAGGCTGGGAAATAAGGAAGTGGCGGAGGAAAGATAGAGAGATAAAGAGAGAAAAACACCATAAATAGTGACGGGGTAGTCACAACAGTGGAGGGGCTGGGGATTATCAGCAACTGGGTGGCTGAGGGTCAGTTTGCGGCGGAGGACTGATTGGTCAGGTCAGCAGAGGGAGGGGGGAAAGGGGGTGGGGGAGGCGAGAGGAAGAGATATGGTGAGGGGAAGAGGAAAGGAGAGAGAGATAAAAAAGAAGGGGGAGAGAATGAGAGTTTGAGGTGTGGAAGGGGAGGTGGTGGAGGTGAGAGATACACAATTTTTTCTTTTAATCAAAATCGGATACATTAGCAGTGTACTGCTGTTATTTCGTGTCTTCCATAGCTTCACAGATTGTGATAATGTATTTGCATTCCTCTGGAAGGGTATGAAGTCTGCAAAGGAAGCGGCAGAATCTCACTGTGAGCTAGATGTGAAAAGCAATATTTCTTGAACCTCCTTCAACGCTAAATACAGAGTTGTCGTCTATGATCAGACCAGCAACCAGGACTGTCATCGAGGCACGGGGAGAGGTGTTCTGTCCTTCCCCCATAAAGCACAAAAGTCGACGAAAAACATCCCTCTCAGGCGGTACACACTCTCTGAGCATACAAAACAAGCAGTACAGTAGACTAGGGTTTTAACGAGTAACGTGATCCTGCAAAAAGTCTTCATCACCTGAGCGGCACGAGGCTGGACTCTGAACACAGCCTCTTAACCACAGGCAACACGGCATTGTTGTAATAATAGTCAAAGTGATGGCTGTTGGCAGAGCCTTGAACAGTTGGAATGTGACATAGTTATACTAGTCGCGTGCTGTGGCACCTCATTTTCTGTTCACGTGGCAGACTATTTTAGCATCTGTCTTATATTTATAGTTTCTACCTTGCAACCTAACTTAACCTTCCTAACCCAACTTAATCTAATCTAACAAACCTTAACCTAACCTCCCTAACTTAACCTAACTAAACCTAACCTAACCTTACCTAACCTAACTTAGAAATGGGCTGCAAACTCAATATGAAAGTGTGACAAAGCAATCATTACGAGGTTGGGTTCTGTACACGGTCAGCAAATCTTGGCTCCTTTAGTAACCACGCATGATATCAGAAACATGCAGTGAATGTAATAGGAGATATGTACTCCAGAGGGCTCATTTGAAACAGAGAATTATTCAACTGAAAATGTCTCGAATATACAGTGGAACATCGGTGTTCGAACATACCAGACCTCGAACAAACCCAACAATTTTGTTCAGAAAAAACTGACGCGGTCTTCGAACGCTTATCTGGAGGTCGAATGCGCTGACTTGTTTAAATATTCATTTGTAAGAAAAAACTTTGCACTACAACCCTGTTTCAAAAGTGCTTTGAAGTGACCTCTGACACAGACCTAACTCTCAGAGACATTAGGAAGAGTCAGTTCCACATCCTCCAGTGTGTGTGAGGCCGAAAATTCAAGCTTGAGAAATACTGTTTCGGACATCGAACTTTTCGCAGTTCAAACACCACCTAGGAACCAATTGTGCTCAAACACCGGGGTTCCAATGTATTTTTAATACATTAGTAAAGAAGCGCCAAACCCATATAGATCAAATATGATCAGATAGTCAAATGGGAGAACGACTCGCATGAAGGTCCCGCCTCCAGATTTCACTAATGTAATACAAGGAGTAATAATGTTGACTCTGGCATCATGGCTGTCAGATTCTGCTACTGAAATGCTTTTCCTATCGTGTCATGTGCTTTAACTAAGTCAGGTATTGGAACTAAGTCAGGTACTGGAACTAAGTCAGGTGATGGAACTAAGTCAGGTGCTGGAACTAAGTCAGGTACTGGAACTAAGCCAGGTGCTGGAACTAAATCAGTGCTGGAACTAAGTCAGGTGCTGGAACTAAATCAGTGCTGGAACTAAGTCAGGTGCTGGAACTAAGTCAGATACTGGAACTAAGTCAGGTGCTGGAACTAAGTCAGGTGCTGGAACTAAGTCAGGTACCAGAACTAAATCAGGTGCTGGAACTAAGTCAGGTACCGGAACTAAGTCAGGTGCTGGAACTAAGTCGGGACACACACGTGTACTGTCTAGGAAACTTTAACTTTAGTATCAAAGAGTTATCAATATGACAGTTAGTCTGAACACTATACATGCTGCTATAGGGCATAAGAAAGGAATTTATGATAGGTCCCCTTAAAAATAATTATGGGCACCTTACTGACAAAGAGAATGAAATGTGCTTGATTTTAAATAATTATTTTCTCTCAGTTTTTACACAGGAAGACACTAACAATATTCCAGTAATTAATTTTTATAGTGGGCTAGAAGAAGATAAATTATGTAACATCACGGTCACTAGTGAGATGGTTGTGAAGCAGATAGACTGAAGCAAAATAAGTCGCCGGGTCCTGATGAGGTTTTTTCAGGGGTTCTTAAGGAATGCAAAATGGAACTCTGTGAACCATTAACTAATATTTTTAATTTATCTCTTCAGACAGATGTAGTGTCTGATATGTGGAAGATGGCTAATGTAACTCCTATTTTTAAAACAGGGGACAAGTCATTACCGTCATATTACCGCCCAATAAGCCTGACCTCAGTTGTAGGCAAATTACTAGAGTCAATTATAGCCGAGATTATAAGAAGCCATCTCGATAAGCATAGCTTGATTAATGATACTCAGCATGGATTCACAAGAGGCCGGTCTTGTCTAACTAATTTATTAACTTTCTTCAGTAAAGCTTTTGAGGCTGTTGACCACAATAAAGAATTTGATATTATTTACTTAGATTTTATAACAACAACTATACTAGGAAACATCAAAATATAGTGGTGAACTATTTTAAAAACATGCGTGATTAATTTGTCTCTTGCTAATATCCTGAATAATTAAATTTTCTGATTAGGCGGTTTATGCTTTTCAAATGTTAAATTATGTAAATTAAAGCATGATATTAACTTTCATAGTCCTTAGCAAAATAATTAATATTGAACTAACACAAAGATCTCCAGAAAAATTTGATGCTTTGCCCAAAATGTCTCAGTTTTTTTTTTTTTGGCTAGTTGCCTGACTGAGGCGATTATGCAATATTCACATTGTACACCAATGATGATAATGAAAATGATGAACGTGATGTTGATAATGATGACAAATCATATTTTATCATTAAGTATCCCTAAACATCAACAAGCACCATGCAGCATCATTGACAAGAATATAAATCATAGCGCTGTAACAACCACTGTTGATGACACCAGAATCTACATGAACGTGACAGCCGTCCAAGACAACGATTCTTCAAGCGGATATAAATCAAGTCTTCCAGTGGCCCTCAGACAAAATGATGCTTAAAAAAGGACAAGTTTCAATTTCTCAATTATGGAAGATTGGAGGAAGGGAAGACTGTAATGGAATACAGGACAAACTCAACTCATTCAACAGTGCGTAAGTTCCATGTGCGAAACCTAGAAGTAATGATGTGGAAAAGATATTACATATAAGAATGTCAACAATGTTGCCGTTATTGCCACAAAGAAAATGATAGGCTGGATAACTGCAACTTTCAAGACACGAGCAATGATGAGCCTCTGATGATACTCTTTGTGTCACTTGTTATCTCCAGGCTGGAATACGGCTGTACATTGGCGGTTACTTTCAAGGCAGGTGAGACTGTCAGTCATCTACACTACTGGGAAAGCTTGAAGTCCTTTTAACTGTATTTCTTGCAACACAGGCGATAAAGGTACATAATAATTTACTCCTGGTAGGGATTGGTCCCAAACCCAAACACTGAAATTACTTCGAATGATAACAACAGACTTGACATACTGTGCAAAATACCTCCACCAAAGAGCAGGGGCACGACAAGTACACTGAAAGTTCAATGAGTGTCAGAGGTCCCCGACTTTTCAACGTCCTTCCTCCGTGCATACGGGGAATTACCAACAAACGGCTAGAGGTTTTCAAGAGGAAACAGGACAAGTTCCTCTAAAAAGTGCCTGACCAGCCGGGATGTGGTTCGTGCGGTGGGACCAGTGCACACACACACACACACACACACACACACACACACACACACACACACACACACACACACACACACACACACAAACAGAAACACACACTAATTCTTCAAACGAAATAGGAAAGCATTGCGCAAAGTTGGTAGCACTGCCTTACCGCCTCACCACCACGATGGGCCTCAAGTGGGGTAGCGCTGCCAACTCAGCGCATGAAGTTGCAAACTCACCAGCGTCTGTCGATATCTGTAAAAGTCAACGATATCGCTCTCTCCTAAAAGAAACTAATTGGCTTTTTGAAAAACGAAGAATATTGATTTATGGTAACCTGACACAGTTTTGGGTATACGTCATGAAAATGGTGGAGAGAGGAGCTTACGACGTTTCGGTCCGACTTGGACCATTTACAAAGTCACACTAACAGAAAAGAGAGATGGAGCCAGTATATATAGGCCGGCTGGCAGGGACTGAACAAGAGAGGTGGGATGAGTTGTAGTATTTTGCCTTTTAGCTCTTTAAAAATACGAGTGCTCATCTAGTCTTGGTTACGGGGATAGAATCATAGCTCTTGGCACTGGTCCTTAACTGACCTGGATCACTGACTCGTACCCTCATGAGTCCTATGAAGTGTGTATAGTCAGCCTTCCCTTTTTCACGCAGGTCATTCCACATTCTGACCAACCTCAAGGTTAACAACTATTCCCTGACTTCCGGATGGCTCGTGTGAATATTGAACATCCGTCTGTTCTTCCTCATTCCTCTTTCAAACTTCTCAAGTACTCTTTCTGCCCACACTATCAAGTCCTTTGAGTAACTTGTATCAAGTTCTCTGAGTAACTTGTATCAGGTCCTTAGATTTATAATGTTTACCCCCGGACCTTCTGTTTTCTAATGTCATCAGAATTAGTTCCATTAGTTAATTCCCCTTAGTTAATCTTGGGTTCGCCCGTCGTATATTGTTCCGTGTACCACTAAACATGTGGAGAGGGGAAGCTCTGTAAAGCTTTTTCACAGCCTCTACCCACACTACGAATCAAATATCTGACATAAGCACCAAATGGAAATGGAAAACATGCCTACACATGTATCAGTGCGATTAGTCTCGTGTAACTCTCTAATTAAAAAGAAATTCAATCTATCACTCTCATGAGCACCCAGCACACTTTGGATGAGTGTTTAGACATGTTGATGCAGTCCCAGGGGTCTTGTGTGCAGACTTGGCCCCTCTGCAAAAAAAGGCGCCAGTAAAGCCCGGACAAAAAACTATAGGCCATTGGCCCTAACACTTCATAACACTCTTTAAGGGGATGGTGAAACGACACGCTACAAAAACATGACCAGTACAATCAAACTCAATATATCTTTACAGCAGGAGGATCAATTTTTGTCACAACTACCGGATCATTATGACGAAATTATAGAGGCTTTGTAAGACTCCCGAACTGCAATTGTGGTCTTCAATGACTTGGCTAAGTCACTGGAGAATTGTGATCATAGAATGATAGCACATAAAGTAAGATGAAAAGGTATAACGGGATAAGTCGGCAAATGATTTATAATTTCCTAATGGGTAGAACACAAAGTTACTTGATAAGTAAGACACATGTGCAACAGTTAGGTATCTTTATTCCGAAACTTTTCACTAACACAGTAGACTTCTTCAGTCGAGTACAGGGAAGTTTGCAGAAGCAGTAGAGATGTGAAGATGATCTAATCAATCCATCTCCCTTGAAAACGTAGTTTTGAAGTGGTCAGTTCCCCAGACTGGAGAATAGTTACTTTTGTTGAGGACAGAAAAAAATGGCAAGAGAAAATAAAGTCTTCCAGTGGGTGGTAAAAAAATAACATGTTCAGTGGGGACAAATTTTAGTTGCTGAGATATGGAAACACTGGAGAACTTAAAATGGAATGGTATTCAAAACAGAAGAAGGTAACCTCAGAGAGCGAAAAGAATATGTAATAGACCTAAGTATAAAAATGTCAGTTGACATATCTTTTGATGAACACAATAAAGCAAATGCTGCAAAGTCCAGGAAAAATGACCGGGTGGATAAAGAAAAAATTCAAAACAAAAGACGTACCAATGGGAGCATTCTTTGGATCACTTGTGCTCCCTCGCTTGGAGTACAGCTCAGTGTTGACTACTCCATTCAGAGCGGGTGAGACAGAAGAGCTGAAAAGTTGGCAGAGAACTTGTAGTGCCTGCATCAGAAATAATACAGCATTTCAATCACAGGAAATGTCTCAACAGGAATATTCTCTCTGGAAAGGTGAGAAAGAGATACACAATAACGCATACATGGAAGATAGTGGAGGCTCTGCTCTTAAATCTGAACACTACCATAACAACGTACTGAAGTGAGAGATGGAAAGTAAAATAGACCGAGTGAAAAGCAGGGAAGCCACGAGCACAGTACGAGAGCACTTTATCAACATACATGGATGGGCCTTGACATATCAACCTGCTATCACCAGATATCAGAAAAATTGCCAGAATCAGTGTGGGGTGTCAGATCAGACTGTGATGGATAAGTGGACCTGCATGTTGCCAAGAGCATTAGTCTTGGAGACCAAACAACAAACAGGGAGGCCTGGCCCGGGCCGGACCGGACCGCAGGAGTAGGAAACTCCCAAAACAGGTCACAGGTAAAAAGACAACTCAAGTCCGAAAGCAAACAAGAATAACACAAATGCGACAACTTAGAGTTCGTGAACGTGACATCTTAAGATCTTAGAGACTATTTAAGTTCTTAAGGGTGTAAAAGGAGGGTAGAGGAGAGTGAGGAGGGAAATGGGAGAGAAGAGAGAGAGGATGAGAGAGAAGAGGAGGGAAGAGGAAAGAAGAGGGAGAGAAACCAAGGGAGGAGAGGGAAAGTGGCTGAATTACGAATGGGGAGAGGAGTTAAGGGGCAGTGGTAAGGAAGGGGAAAGGGAAGGAGTAGGGAAAGGGATGAGAGTGGGGGAAGGGAAAGGGGCAATAAAAGTGACACTTAGGACCAAACACCGACCAATTCTTGATCTAATAAACTAAGAAGAAGGCAGAGGAACTCTATTCACCCCCTCCAGGGAGGGAGGGATGGGGAGATGGAAGATAGTAGAGGGAAGGGTGAGGAGGGAGTGTGTGGAGAAACAGAAGCATGGAGGGAAGGGAGGAGCATGGAGGGAAAGGAGGGATATGAAGGGAAGGGAAGGGGTATGATGGGAAGGGAAGAGGTATGGAAAGGAAGATTACAGAGGGAAGGGAAGGAGTATGAAGGGAAGAAAGGGGGAATACATAACGGGTATGCATGTCAAGTATACCACGTAGGTATAAGCGAGTTGAGCTTTGCAATGATCTAACGTAGGATAACAGCTCTTAACTAGTACATGAACTCAACCAAGCCTTTTATCTAAGGGTAAACTAGTAACTAAGGTAAAAAAATAACTAAACCTTCTATAATATCGTCATCCGCATTATTATCATCATTCTGAGATGAGGTTCCTCCTTCGCCTCATTATCCAGACTGTTCGTTGTCATATGGCTTCAGAAACTGTCCGATCCTCCACTGTCGCAAATCACAGAACAAGAAAGCTGAACAGCTGCACATCCACATCCAAGAGATAAGAAGAGCTGATCAATGCTTCAGCTGCAGTTGGGTCGATTTCTGGATCTGTAACCTGAAGATCCCGAGATAAAAGAATACCACAGTCTTGGCAAGCTCGTCATCTACACAAATTTTACTGAATCTGCTTCAGTTGTAGGTGGGTTCGAGAAACGTATAAAGGCGTTGGAGAAATAGGTAATTGCTCTGCCCTTGGTTTATTAGGTAGATGGTCGAGATGTTATTCATTCGTATCTTATCAGCGCGAGGAAGAATTGCAGAAACAATAGCAAAGCACTTGTAGAAGCCGCTGGTTTAGAGATAGACAAGGACGTTGCCGTTAAAGATGGTGGTGAGGGCGATGGTGCCAGCCAGCCGAGACACTACCATGTAAGTTGGTCCACTTCAAATCACAAAATTCACTGAAATTCTTGAAAATTCTCCCACTGCTGCCACCAAGTTGTTGTAGGTGAGTTCGAGAGAAACGTATAAAGGCGTTGGAGAAATACACACTTGCTCTGCCCATGCTTTATTTTGTAGATAGCCGAGAAGTCAGCCAACTGTATCCTATCAGCGTGATGTCTAGATCGTGACCGACTATGCCCGTGGGTAATGCTGTGGGGCTGAACTCATCCAGATCAGCGTCGGTGACCTTTGAGCAACTTATCTCAAACGTCACATTCTCGTGTGGTGAGGTTAGGTAACGGTCTCTTGTTTACGTACATAACATACCACAGACACGTCAGAGGTTCCTCATCCAGAGTAGCCATTCACTGACATGCCTCAAAATGAGGCCGCATCACATTACGCTGAATACAATCGGAGGTAAAATTATGTATTCATAAAAGAAATACCATTTTTTTTTGTCCTGTTCTCAAGGGTCAAATTTTGTGTTTTGATGAAATACATGCACCGTATTTTGTCCAGTCCTCCAAGGTCAAATTCTGTAGTGGGTCTCTGACATCATTTCGCCATCCTCATATCTCTGACATAGTGAAATCTGCTGATTAGTGAATAACATCTTTCATATCTAATGAGTGGTTTTCTTGACAATACAACTAATGTGCCAAAATCTTTTACAGTCTTAGTTTTACATATGTCACAACCAGGGAGAGCGTAAGCTGGCATCAGTTATAAAGCTTTGTGTCTGTGTTTAGCAACTGCCACCCCTATGTTAAGTGCCACCCCTATGTTAACTGTCATTCATATGTTAACTGTCACTCATATGTTAACTGCCGCCCCTATGTTAACTGCCATCACTATGTTAAATGATGAATGTCGATGATGAGTTATGGTCTCCATCTAAACGGCTGTGGTCAACTGTCTCTCTGCAGCCTAATACCTTAACTGCACAAAGTCATCAGTGTCATCACTCAGGACCACTGAAGAAATAAGTCACTTTCTCTGACTTTTCTAGGCTAACTTATATAATTTAAACTGTGTATAATAATTGAACTTATGTGTACCTCTGCCTAAAAGAACGAAAAACTGACGCTATCTTCAAAATAAAAAAAAAAAAGACGAAGCTCTTTGAATATCTTCTGTTTCATTTTTAAAAGGGGAAAAAAATTACTGGAAAGTTAATATTTTGGTTAAAACAGTGTTTAGATTCGAAGGAAAACATGTCGTACCGCCTCGTTGATAAAAAAAAAAAAATGTCGTACCGCCTCGTTGATAAAAAAAAAAATGTCGTACCGCCTCGTTGATAAAAAATCGGAATCAAATCGATATCCATCTTGAATATAGCGTATTAACTCGCCCAGTCATGATCAAAAAAAAAAAAAATAGATCTCTCTAACATGAAAAAATATATATGAAGCTCATTTTTTTAACTACTCACAGAAAAAAAAACTGACTCCCAAAAAAAAAAAAAATCACGGTACAAAAGATTTAACAATGCTGAAGCAAACACAAACAAAACAAAAAATCAAATCAAAATTCTGTAAAGTTTGCTCACGGACGAAACTTCTACTGAAAGTGAAAATTCCCAACAATTTCTTTTACGGAACATTAGGCTAAAATTGGTCAAAAACTGTGACGGGGAAAAAAATTGGGTTGAGTGACGCCCTTGTCTCAAGAACAGCATGTTCTTCCCCGTGGGGAGAGGAAATATGGCCCGGGGGAGAGAGGAGGGGGGAAGAAGGGATGGAGGGGAGATGGAGTGGGGTAGAATGTAAGGACGGAGGCGGCTCCTGGAGGGAATAGGAGGGGAGGAAGGGGTAAGAGGGAGAGGGGATGAGAGGGGAGGGGAGAACAGGAGGGTAAGAGGATGCCCACCGCCTCATATGTAAATTGTCGCTGAGTAGCGGCAGCTGGTGACGAGGGGAGAGAAAGACACAGAGAGGATTACTGAGGCATGTCAGGGGGAAAAATGTGTGCGTGAGAGAGAGAGAGAATTAAGAGAGTAAGAATTAAGAGAAAGAGAGAGAGAGAGAGAGAGAGACAGTGAGTGAGAATTAAAAGGGAAGGAGGTAGGTGAAAAGGGAGGGAAGGAGGTGAAAAGAGAAGGAGAGAGGGAGGCGAAAAGGGAGGGAGAGGGGGGGAAAGGGGAGAAGGAAGCATAAAAGAAAGATGTAAGAGAAAATTGAGAGGGATATAAATTCAGAAAACAGAGGTAACATTCCTAAACATGAACTGCTAAACATTTCATCAACACGACACTAGACAGCCTGAGGGATGTGCCGAGTGCCTCTCCCCTTAAATTATTCGCTAATCTTGAGTCCGGCACTGAGTTAGCACAGTCACGACCTTACGTACTCCAGTCGTGCGTCCCCCTGGGCGGAGTGGGCGTGGAGTGGGCGTGGAGGGAGGTAAGGGTGTGTGCCCTGGGGAGCCCTGGGGCACTGGGCTCTAAGGGGTAGTAAGCGAGGCGGGGTGGGTGGGTTCACCCTCCCCGATGTTTACATCTTCAGTCCTTCTTAACACCAGGGTGATAATTGTCTTTAAACGTTGCGGGTGGCACACTGCCGCCGCCTCCAAGTTTATACCACCTGGCACTGGCACTGTTACTGCTACTGATGCTGCTGCTGCTGCTACTACTACTACTACTATTACTACCCTCTACTGCTGGTGTTGCTGCTACTGATGCTGCTGCTGCTGCTACTACTACTACTACTACTACTACTACTGCTGCTGGTGTTGCTGCTACTGATGCTACTACTACTACTACTACTGGTGTTGCTGCTACTGATCCTGCTACTACCACAACTACTACTACTACTACTAATACTATTACTACTGTTACTACTGCTGGTGCTGCTGTTACAACTACCGGTGTTGCTGCTATGTCTAGTGTTGCTACTCCTACTATCGCTACTACTACTGGTGTTGCTGATACTACTACTACTACTACTGGTGCTGCTACTGCTGTTGCAAATGTGTTTGTTGCAACTACTGCTACTGCTAATGCAACTTCTGCTGCTCGTGTTGCTACTTATACCGTTCTTACTGTTCTGCTTGCTGCTGCTGTTGTTGTTCTTGCTATTTTGTTTCTGCTGCTGTAGTTACTGCTTCTGTTGCTTTTCCTCTGCTGCTGCTCCCTGCTGCCTGTTGGATCTGCTGTTGTATTTCTGCTGCTGCTCCGCTTGTTGCTGTTGCACCTGCTGGTGATATGCAGAATTTGCTGTTTTTGCTGTTGCTATTGTACTTCTTGCCGCTGCCTCTGCTGTAGCGTTTATTGCTGCTACTTCTGTTGTTGATATATTTACTGCTGCTACTTCTGCTGTAGCTGTTGGATTTGCTGCTGCTGTTTCTGCTGCTGCTACTGCTAATGTTGCTTGATTTGCTGTAGGCGTTGTTGTTAATGGATTTACGGCTGTGATTGTTGTTGATGCTGCTATTATTGTTGTATTTGCAACTGTGATTGTTGTTGATGCTGCTATTATTGTTGTATTTACAACTGTGATTGTTGTTGATGCTGCTATTATTGTTGTATTTACAACTGTGATTGTTGTTGATGCTGCTATTATTGTTGTATTTACAACTGTGATTGTTGTTGATGCTGCTATTATTGTTGTATTTACAACTGTGATTGTTGTTGATGCTGCTATTATTGTTGTATTTACAACTGTGATTGTTGTTGATGCTGCTATTATTGCTGTATTTGCAACTGTGATTGTTGTTGATGCTGCTATTATTGCTGTATTTGCAACTGTGATTGTTGTTGATGCTGCTATTATTGTTGTATTTACAACTGTGATTGTTGTTGATGCTGCTATTATTGTTGTATTTACAACTGTGATTGTTGTTGATGCTGCTATTATTGTTGTATTTACAACTGTGATTGTTGTTGATGCTGCTATTATTGTTGTATTTACAACTGTGATTGTTGTTGATGCTGCTATTATTGTTGTATTTACAACTGTGATTGTTGTTGATGCTCCTATTATTGCTGTATTTGCAACTGTGATTGTTGTTGATGCTGCTATTATTGTTGTATTTGCAGCTGTAGTTGTTACTGTTGTTGCAGTCGCATCTGCTATTATTATTGCTGTTGTACGTGTTTCTATTGGTTTTGCTGTTGTTGTATTTATGGCTGCTGTTAGTGTTGCTGTCGTTGTTGATGCTGCTTTTGTTGTACTTGCTTCTGTTTTTGCTGCTGCTAAAATTGTTGTTATTTGCCCCTGCAGTTGTTTTTGTTGCATCTTAGGTTGTGGATGCAGCAGTTACTGTTGCAGTTGCTGCATCGCTTTTATTGTTTCTCATGTTGTTACTGTTATTGCTGCTGCTGCTGTTGTTGCTGCTGTTCTTGGTGTTGCTGCTGTTCTTGTTGTTGTTGTTGTTATTGTTGTTGTTGTTGTTGCTGCTGCTCTTGTTATTGCTGATCACTACTTTTGCTGCTCGTTTTGTTATTCATACTACTGTTGCTACTGCTTTTGTTGATATTGTTGTTGGTCTTGTTACTGTTGCTGCCTTGGTCAATAATATTGCTGATGTTACTGTTGCTGTTGCTCCTGTTGTTACTGATGCTGCTGTTGTTACTGCTGCTGTTATTACCGCTGCTGTTGTTGTTGTTACTGCTGCTGCTGCTGCTGTTGTTAGTGCTGCTGTTACTGCTGCTGCTGTTGCTACTGCTGCTGTTGTTACTTCTGCTGCTGCTGTTGTTACTGATGCTTCTGCTGTTGCTGTTGTTACTGATACTGTTGTTACCGCTGCTGCTTCTGTTGTTACTACTGGTGCTGCCGTTTCTGGCTAAACCCGTAAGGGGCAAATATATATGAGCCAAGTAGATGAAGGAACATCAAGGAAGGAAAGAGGAAGTTGTGAAGAGAGGATTCAGATAGAGAAGAGTTTGAGGAAGTGAAGAGAAAGTAGGAGGGAAGGAGGAGGAGGAGGAAGAAAAGAAGGAGGAGGAAAAGAAGAAGGAGGAAGAAAAGAAGGAGGAGGAAAAGAAGAAGGAGGAGGCAGAATAGGCAGAGGAGGCAGAGGAGACAGAGGAGACAGAGGAGACAGAGGAGGAGGAGAAGGACGAGGAGGAGGAGGAGGAGGAGGAAAAGGATGAGGAGGAGGAGGAGGAGGAGGAGGAGGAGGAGGAGGAGGAGGAAGAGGAGGAGGATGAGGAGGAGGAGGAGGAGAAGGAGGAGGAGGGACAGGTCGTTCAACACGCCTTGCCAGTATGTTATCTCCTTAATTAGATCAGATGAGGACTTCATATCCTGAGGCCGGAGACGCCAGCCCTCAAATTATGTCCCCTTGATGTTAAGACGAGCCTTGAGCCTGACACAGTGCTGTTGCTGTGCTGTTTCTGTGTTGCTGCTGTGTTGCTGCTGCTGTGTTGCCGGCGTGTGTTGGTGTGTCCTGGTGTCATAAGGTGGAGTGGTGTGTGTTGTGCGTTGGTGTACTCGTGTGTGGTAGTGTGGTGTGGTGGAGTGGCGAGGTAGTGCTGGTGTGGTGGTGGTGGTGGTGCTAGTATGATAGTATAGTGTGGTAGTCGTGACTTGCTGGTATGGCAGGTCTACGAGGGAAATATCGGAATACAAAAAACAAACGAGCTCCAAAGGCGCAGCAGAGGAAACAACTTGAAACAAGCGACGACTACACCGTACAACCTTTGCTGAAACAAGAGCAAGTGTGAGCAACCCAATGGAACAAGGTAAACAATACTGGAGTTCCGGGAGAGATAAAGAAGATGGATGAGTATACACAGTATGAGTTTGGTACACATCCCCCAACCCTGTCTGATAAGGAAATCATGCATTAGAATATAAGACAAGCTTTTGCCCGCATCCTTGAAGATGAAGTTACAACTCAGGCGGCAGTTCCTGATGGCTCCCTACCTCATTGTGGATGTGGGTCACCAATTAAACAGCTCCACCTTACCTGTAATAAAACGCCTGCACATGTGCTGACATTTATGACGAATATATAACTCACGTCACCAATTAGAAAGATTATTTCTACGCGTCAGAAATGTCAAGGCTTCCTCATCTCATGCCAAGGTTATGATGTGCTATTGTTCCATGCAGCTCGTGCCAAGCACATGCTGACCATCTCATTTACACACTGTTTTGAATGCTGTGGAACCTACAGTGACCTGTCATCCTTGACGGGACTAACACAGATTTCCATGCAATGCTGGTTGACAAAGCCACAGACAACAAACTATGCATGCAGTATACATTAAACCCAAACAACATACACAGCATCCAAGTGATACAGTAAGCAACGCATGCCGTAGTCAAAACCCACATCCTACTTGCCCGCGTGAGCACTGCATATAACAATGTTTTAACCCTCTTTGGTTTCGAGAAAAAGAAAACCACTTCTATCCAGGAAGATAGAGATGAGAACTGGGAAATAACTGATGTGCTAGGGAGATGATCATAGTCAGTTTATGTCATGCTTCCAGAATATCTCCATAAGACAAATACGCACTTGAGACATGTTAGCCGAAATTCACTGACATGTTCTGGATTAC
Source organism: Cherax quadricarinatus (assembly GCF_038502225.1). Lineage (NCBI taxonomy): Eukaryota > Metazoa > Arthropoda > Malacostraca > Decapoda > Parastacidae > Cherax > Cherax quadricarinatus. The sequence goes on from NC_091317.1 coordinate 22,386,958, forward strand.
AGATTGAACATCTACCCATCTCTGTTGCGGTTAAATACCATTTCCACAGTGTTGGACAACCATGGACTGAATGCGACAGTCTGGGGCTGGCAACTTCGCCATGATGTGCTGAGCTGAGATCAGCAAAGTTGTAGCACCTGACCGTGTTATGTGAATGGCCAGGTGTGGGCGTAAGAGTGATTTTATGTACATAAGAACCGTACTAGGCAGGTCTTTCTCAAACCCGAACCCATTAACAAAAATATTTGCGAACCCAATTTCAGTGCCACAAATTAAGGTTATTTTGCGTACCTATAGACTCATCCTACTTGGGCATACAAGCACAAACGTGCATCTTGCAGCGGATATTAAATAAAGGGCTCTGAATCTTCCATCTAGAAACACAACG
>NC_091317.1:22392345-22502345 GCF_038502225.1 Cherax quadricarinatus
TCACTGTTTTTGCAGAGGTGCTCAGAACAACAGTTTATAAGTATATACGTATAAAGATACACAACATATCCCTCCAAACTGCCAATATCCCAAACCCCTCCTTTAAAGTGCAGGCAACATTGTACTTCCCATTTCCAGGACTCAAGTCCGGCTATATAAAAATAACCGGTTTTCTTGAATCCCTTCACTAAATATTACCCTGCTTACACTCCAACAGCTCGTCAGGTTCCAAATACCATTCGTCTCCATTCACTCCTATCGAACACGCTCACGCACGCTTACTGGAAGTCCAAACTCCTCACCCACAAAACCTCCTTTACCCCCTCCCTCCAACCTTTTCGAGGACGACTCCTACCCCCCTCCCTTTCCTTCCCCTACAGATTTGTAAGCCCTCCATGTCATTCTACTTTGATCCATTCTCTCTAAATGACCAAACCACCTCAACAAGCCCTCTTCAGCTCTCTGACTAATACTTTTATTAACGCCACACTTTCTCCTAATTTCCACACTCCGAATTTTCTGCATAATATTTACACCACACATTGCCCTTAGACAGGACATCTCCACTGCCTCCAACCGTCTCCTCGCTGCAGCATTTACCACCCAAGCTTTACACCAGGGAAGTGGAAACTATCGAACTTAAGCTAAATGACTCTTACAGGAACCAGGAGAGGCAGGAGGAGCTTAAAGCTATTAGTGAAATTGAAAGAAATTCAAAATATTTCTTTTCATATGCCAAAAACAAGGCAAATACCACATCTAGTATCGGGCCCTTACTCAGACAGGATGGGACTTACACAGATGACAACAAGGAAATGAGTGAAATATTGAAATCCCAGTACGACTCTGTGTTTAGTGAACCACTAATCGGTCTGAGGATCGACGACCCAAATGATTTCTTCATGAATGAGCCTCAAAACTCCATAAATGTATGCCAGATTTCCGACATTACCCTAACTCCGATAGATTTCGAAAAAGCCATTGACAACATGCCTATGCACTCAGCCCCGGGCCCAGACTCGTGGAACTCTGTTTTCAGTAAGAACTGCAAGAAACCCCTCTCGCGTGCCCTAAGTACACTATGGAGGAGGAGCTTGGACATGGGTGAAATTCCACAGTCACTTAAAACAACGGATATAGCCCCACTCCATAAAGGTGGCAGCAAAGCATTAGCTAAGAACTATAGACCAATAGCTCTGACGTCCCACATCATAAAAATCTTTGAAAGAGTGCTAAGAAGCAGGATTGCAAATCACCTGGATTCCCAAAATCTGCACAATCCAGGGCAACATGGGTTCAGGGCAGGTCGCTCCTGCCTCTCACAACTACTGGATCACTATGACATGGCCTTGGATGCACTGGAAGAAAATCAGAATGCAGATGTAATATACACAGACTTTGCAAAAGCATTTGACAAATGCGATCATGGCGTAATAGCCCATAAAATACGTGCTAAAGGAATAACTGGGAAATTGGGGAGATGGATCTTGAACTTCCTAACAAATCGAACACAAAGAGTAGTGGTCAACAGAGTTAAATCGGAGGCTGCCATAGTGAAGAGCTCTGTTCCACAAGGCACAGTACTCGCCCCCATCTTATTCCTTATCCTCATATCAGACATAAACAGAGATATACACCACAGCACCGTATCATCCTTTGCGGATGATACTAGGATCTGCATGAGGCTGTCATCTGCTGAGGACGCGGTTAACCTCCAAGAAGATATAAACAAAGTTTTCCAGTGGGCAACGGTAAACAATATGATGTTCAATGAGGACAAATTCCAACTACTCCGTTATGGAAAACTGGAGGAGATAATAACTAGAACAGAGTATACTACTGACTCCGGCCATACAATAGAGCGGAAAAATAATGTAAGGGACCTGGGAGTAGTAATGTCTGAGGATCTCACTTTCAAGGATCACAACAGTGCCACGATCGCACGTGCAAAGAAAATGATAGGATGGATAATGAGAACTTTCAAAACGAGAGATGCCAAGCCCATGATGATCCTTTTCAAATCACTTGTTCTCTCTAGGCTGGAATACTGCTGTACATTAACATCTCCATTCAAAGCAGGTGAAATCGCAGATCTAGAGAGTGTACAGAGATCCTTTACTGCACGTATAAGTTCTGTCAAGCACCTTAACTACTGGGAACGCTTGGAAGCACTTGACTTGTACTCGTTGGAACGCAGGAGAGAGAGATATATCATAATCTACACTTGGAAAATCTTGGAAAGAATGGTCCCAAATCTGCACACAGAAATCACTCCCTACGAAAGTAAAAGACTGGGCAGGCGATGCAAAATGCCGCCAATAAAAAGTAGGGGCGCCATTGGTACACTAAGAGAAAACACCATGAGTGTCCGGGGCCCAAGACTGTTCAACAGCCTCCCATCAAGCATTAGGGAAATTGCCAATAAACCCCTGGCTGCCTTCAAGAGAGAGCTGGACAGATACCTAAAGTCAGTGCCGGATCAGCCGGGCTGTGGCTCGTACGTTGGACTGCGTGCGGCCAGCAGTAACAGCCTAGTTGATCAGTCCCTGATCCATTGGGAGGCCTGGTCATGGACCGGGCCGCGGGGGCGTTGATCCCCGGAATAACCTCCAGGTAACCTCCAGGTAACCTCCAGGTAACCCATATAAGAGTGTTGGTACTACTATACTTTCATACATTCTTTTCTTTGCCTCCATATATGTATACTATATATATATATATATATATATATATATATATATATATATATATATATATATATATATATATATATATATATATATATATATATATATATATATATATATATAAGCTTATACATCAGTTTCGTTCTAGTTTTTAAAAGTTCATTCTGCTTCTGCTTTGGTAAAATATTTTAAATTAAAAACTCTATGAAATGGAGTTTTTTTTTTTTGTATGTGAGACTTTATTATCTTTGTGTGTGTGTGTGTGTGTGTGTGTGTGCGTGTGTGTGTGTGTGTGTGTGTGTGTGTGTGTGTGTGTGTGTGTGTGTGTGTGTGTGTACTCACCTAGTTGAGGTTGCGGGGGTCGAGTCCGAGCTCCTGGCTACACCTAGTTAGTCACTCTAATCAGCATTACTGATCTCCGGCTTCTTGGGCCTTGTCATACCTTCTCTTGAAGCTATGTATTGAAAAATACTTTTTACATCCCTGTGGTTCGTCTGTTGTCTCCAGCCTCCACCTGAGTCCCCTTGATCTTCGTCCTCTTAATTCATATACTCTGTGTCTGCCTTATCTATCCCTCTTAGGATTTTCTATGTCGTAATCCTGTCTCCCCTTGTTTTCTCTACCAGGGTCGCTCGGTTTAGTTCCTTCACTCTCTCCTCTCCGTTGTAGTAATAGCACGGTTTCAAACCTGTCAACTTTCTCGAGTTTCTTTACATGCTTCATCAAGTGTGGGTCCCAGGCTGGGACCTATACCTGGAGTATAGCCCGGTCTGAAAACAGGCCTCGTGGTGCATCAGGGTCTGATCAACCAGGTTGCTACTGCTGGCCGCACGCAAAGTGGCGTACGAACCACGCGGCTGGTCAGGTACTGACTTAGGTGCCTGTCCAGCGCCTTCTTGAAGACAGCCAGGGGTCTTGAAGACAGTCAGGGGTCTTGAAGATAGCCAGGGGTCTTGAAGACAGTCAGGGGTCTTGAAGACAGCCAGGGTCTTGAAGACAGCCAGGGATCTTGAAGACAGCCAGGGGTCTTGAAGACAGCCAGGGGTCTTGAAGACAGCCAGGGGTCTTGAAGACAGCCAGGGATCTTGAGGACAGTCAGGGATCTTGAGGACAGTCAGGGATCTTGAAGACAGTCAGGGATCTTGAAGACAGCCAGGGGTCTTAAAGACAGTAAGGGGTCTTGAAGACAGCCAGGGGTCTTGAAGACAGCCAGGGGCCTATTGGTAATTCCCCTCATGTGGTATAAGGTTCTGCATTTTAAATCCTGAATGTTATGCTGTGTGTGTGTGTTTGTGTGTGTGTCTCCCTGCATACTCACTTCTGTGTGGCTGCAGGGGGTCGAGTCTTTGCTCCTGGTTCCGCCTCTCAATTTGCCACCTGCCAGATTCACTCCCTCCAGGCCTCGTGGGCCGTATCGTGCCTACTCTTAAAACTATGCATGGAGTCTGCCTCCACTACTTCCTTATCAAGGTCATTCCATTTCTCGACTAATCTGAGACTGAAAAATTACTTCCTGACATCCCTCTGGACCATTTGTAACTTAGACTTCCAGCTCTGTCCTTAGGTTCCTGCTTCACCCCTTGCAGTCTCTCCCTGTCTAGCTTATTAATTCTCCTGAGTATTTTTAATGTTGTTATCATATCTCCCCTTGCTCTTTTTCAGCAACAACCTTTTCTGCATACTACTACACTTTCCACAGGATGGGTTCCATACTGGTACTGCGTACTCTAAGATGTCTTTACCTTCATCTTTGGTAAGTTTCGAGAGCTTTCCTACTCTCAGAGCCCGGCCCTAGGCCAGATTTGTCTGGTGTCTGCCTGAACAACCAGGCTGTTGCTGTTGGTGGCCCGCTGACACGTGGCGGAGATACTTATCCAGTTTCCTCTGGGCTTGACATATTTTGTGTAAAGTGTGTGTACTCACCCAATTGTACTCGCCTAATTGTGGTTGCAGGGGTCGATTCATAGCTCCTGTCCCCTCCTCTTCACTGGTCGCTACTATGATCACTCTCTCCCTGCTCCATGAAGTTCTTCATACCTCTATCAGACACGAGTCTCAACTTTGCTGACCTGAAACTATCGTTCCTCGGTGTTCACCGAAGCTGTGTACTTCAGTAGTTTTCTCAACCCTCCAGCACTCTTACGGTATAAAAAAATATATATCTCAAGGTCCTTGACATTTATTTGAGTATTCAGTTTACATCTCTGTTCTCTATTTTTGGTTAACTTGTGATATTCATCCTTTTCTTTTTCCTTTTTATTCCTCCAAGTATTTTATATATCATGGTCATATCTCCTTTTCTGTGTTCTTGTGAGGAATTGAGTTCCACTTCACGTTGTCTCTCTCAATTAATAACTTTTCTTTCCACAGTTACTTCGCAATCCTTGAGGGAAATCTGTGAGACGTTTCAATTTTTTAATGCAAGTTATTTCTCGTAGGAGCCACATCGACGCCTCATTCTTCAAAACGGTTCGATAGATTGCCGTGTATATTGTGCTTAAGGCTTCCTTGTTAAGTTTCCTGTACGTCATTCTCATATTTGCGAGCCTGGCAAGGACAACATTAATGGTACACAATGCTGGAAAGTTGGTGACCGAAACACATGTACAGCCAAGTGTTCCACATGTGTCTCATTCAGTACCATCCATAGTTTACGGTAGTGTTTCAGGCATGTCTCTGTCAGGGCTCCTCAGTAAGACACTCGTGTTTGCGAGTATGACTTACGTTGCTGATGTCAGTCTCTGCATGTGCGCTACAGCGGAACTCTTAATTGAGGTCATGTTCTTGTCTGTGTATTGTTATTTACGTAGTTTTCCATATCATTTAGCTGAACTACGTTAAATATTGTAATGGTATGCAATACCGACAAGAGTGATGGACTGATTACATATCGTTACATCTCTCCTGCTTCTGCTTCCTCCTCTGCACTCGACTGAAGAAGTCCACTATATAGGCGAAACGTTTGGATATAAAGCTAACTAACTATTCCACATGTGTCTTACTTATCAACTTTGTATGTTATTTTATGTACTTTCTATAGTGCTGTTTGGGGCACTTTCTACATTGTTTTAGTGTACTTTCTATTTTGTTATTTAAGGCAATTACTATATTTTTTTGTTTAAGGTACTTTCTATACTGGTTCAACATTTGATCTTTTAACGTTTGCATCGTGACACTCATTACCTTATGTTGCAAAAATGTCTAAAATACCTTTCAAGTGCATCATTGTGACGTTTATGACAGTGACAACGTATTTGTTAACGTAATTTTTATTTAAATGTTGTAAAACGGTCGACCTTGTGTTTTTCTGTTTGTTGATCTAAGTCTTGAGATGACGTTTCGATCCTTCAAAGACTCACTGAGAAAATGATGGGGGAATCTAGAAAAGAGATGAAGTGAAGAGACGGGAAGAAGACAGGTTAGGTGAATAGGTGAGGGGGAAGTCAGGTCTGCGTCAGGTGATGAGAAGAAAGAAAACGTCAGGACTGGTCTGGTTTCTGGGTTGAAAGCCTATCGGTAGCAGGCGAGTTGTTAGGGCTGTAATTTGGATTAATGAGAACTCAGCATATTGACGCACAACATATACACTCTCAGCATACTCACAAACACACACACACACACATACACAACCAGTAGCAAGGCGAACAGTGAAGTGGGGCCAGGAGCTATGACCTGACCCCTGCAACCACAAGTAGGTGAGGACACACACACACACACACACACACACACACACACACACACACACACACACACACACACACACACACACACTTGACCAGACGTGTGTATCAGTTGTCACTTATAATTACTGCTATATAATTTATCTAATGAAAACCTAATTTTTTCCACAACAATTTTAAATTACTGACATTTTTCTCGAACAAACACCATTTCTAGAATATTTTGTGATTTTTTCTTTTATTCGAGTGGCTTTTTAAATAAGTTAACAAATACACACACAACACAAACATAATATATATATATATATATATATATATATATATATATATATATATATATATATATATATATATATATATATATATATATATATATATATGTATGTATATATATATATATATATATATATATATATATATATATATATATATATATATATATATATATATATATATATATATATATATATATATATGTATGTATATATATATATATATATATATATATATACATACATATATATATATATATATATATATATATATATATATATATATATATATATATATATATATATATATATATATATATATGTCGTGCCGAATATGTAAAACTGGTCAATTAGCAAGAACTCATTTAAAATTAAGTCCTTTCTAAAATTTTCTCTTATTCGTTTAAAGACTATTTTTTTCATTAATGTTGATGTAAAAAATTTTAATTTTGCACCAAAAGCAACTTAGTAAACTTACCTAACCTTTTTATAACAAGCGCAATTTATTTTAGCCTAACCCAACTAAATATATTTTAGATATGTTTACAATAATTTAATACTAAGCAAACACAATGAAATATATTTTTTTTCGTTAGGTTCAGAATGATTTTGGCGAAATTATTGCATACACAAATTTTTACTTGTCCTATATGGCAAGATGAACGTTGCTATTTAAGCCAAGATCGCAAGTTCTGCCTATTCGGCACGACATTATATATATATATATATATATATATATATATATATATATATATATATATATGTATATATATATATATATACACAATATATATATATATACAATATATATATATATATAATATATATATATATATATATATTTTTTTTTTTTTTTTTTTTTTTTTTCAACAAGTCGGCCGTCTCCTACCGAGGCAGGGTGACCCAAAAATAAAGAAAATCCCCAAACACTTTCACCTCACTCACACATAATCACTGTGTGTGTTAGAAACGAAAATTTTGAGAATATTTGATTTGTTTATTTCTCTCTCAAACAAAGATCGACGCTCACAGACGACATATTTTCCTTTATATGTACATTTCCTTCTACAAACTGACAAGCGCTCACAACAGTCTGATTTTCCATTATAGAAAATACTTTCATCATCATTCAACACTTTCACCTCACTCACACATAATCACTGTTTTTGCAGAGGTGCTCAGAACACAACAGTTTAGAAGTATATACGTATAAAGATACACAACATATCCCTCCAAACTGCCAATATCCCAAACCTGTCCTTTAAAGTGCAGGCAACATTGTACTTCCCATTTCCAGGACTCAAGTCCGGCTATGTAAAAATAACCGGTTTTCCTGAATCCCTTCACTAAGTATTACCCTGCTCACACTCCAACAGATCGTCCCAAGTACCATTCGTCTCCATTCACTCCTATCTAACACGCTCACGCACGTTAGCTGGAAGTCCAAGCCCCTCGCCCACAAAACCTCCTTTACCCCCTCTCTCCAACCCTTTCGAGGACGACCCCTACCCCTCCTTCCTTCTCCTTTAGATTTATATGCTTTCCATGTCATTCTACTTTGATCCATTCTCTCTAAATGACCAAACCACCTCAACAACCCCTCTTCTGCCCTCTGACTAATGCTTTTATTAACTCCACACCTTTTCCTAATTTCCACACTCCGAATTTTCTGCATAATATTTACACCACACATTGCCCTTAGACAGGACATCTCCACTGCCTCCAACCGTCTTCTCGCTGCTGCATTTACCACCCAAGCTTCACACCCATATAAGAGTGTTGGTACTGCTATACTTTCATACATTCCCTTCTTTGCCTCCATAGATAACGTTTTTTGACTCCACATATACCTCAACACACCACTCACCGTTTTTCCCTCATCAATTCTATGATTAACCTCATCCTTCATAAATCCATCCGCCGACACGTCAACTCCCAAGTATCTGAAAACATTCACTTCTTCCACACTCCTCTTCCCAATTTGATATCCAATTTTTCTTTATCTAAATCATTTGATACCCTCATCACCTTACTCTTTTCTATGTTCACTTTCAACTTTCTACCTTTACACACATTCCCAAACTCATCCACTAACCTTTGCAATTTTTCTTTAGAATCTCCCATAAGCACAGTATCATCAGCAAAAAGTAACTGTGTCAATTCCCATTTTGAATTTGATTCCCCATAATTTAATCCCACCCCTCTCCCGAACACCCTAGCATTTACTTCTTTTACAACCCCATCTATAAATATATTAAACAACCATGGTGACATTACACATCCCTGCCTAAGATCTACTTTTACCGGGAAGTATTCTCCCTCTCTTCTACACACCCTAACCTGAGCCTCACTATCCTCATAAAAACTCATAACAGCATTTAGTAACTTACCACCTATTCCATATACTTGCAACATCTGCCACATTGCTCCTCTATCCTCTCTATCATATGCCTTTTCTAAATCCATAAATGCAATAAAAACTTCCCTACCTTTATCTAAATACTGTTCACATATATGCTTCAATGTAAACACTTGATCTACACATCCCCTACCCACTCTGAAACCTCCTTGCTCATCCGCAATCCTACATTCTGTCTTACCTCTAATTCTTTCAATTATAACCCTACCGTATACTTTTCCTGGTATACTCAGTAAACTTATTCCTCTATAATTTTTACAATCTCTTTTGTCTCATTTCCCTTTATATAAAGGGACTATACATGCTCTCCGCCAATCCCTAGGTACCTTCCCCTCTTTCATACATTTATTAAACAAAAGTACCAACCACTCCAACACTATATCCCCCCCTGCTTTTAACATTTCTGTCATGATCCCATCAGTTCCAGCTGCTTTACCCTCTTTCATTCTACGTAATGCCTCACGTACCTCCCCCACACTTACATTCTGCTCTTCTTCACTCCTAAAAGATGGTATACCTCCCTGACCAGTGCATGAAATTACCGCCTCCCTTTCTTCCTCAACATTTAAAAGTTCCTCAAAACATTCTCGCCATCTACCTAATACCTCCCTCTCCCCATCTACTAACTCCCCTACTCTGTTTTTAACTGACAAATACATACTTTCCCTAGGCTTTCTTAACTTGTTTAACTCCAAATTTTTTCTTATTTTCATTAAAATTTCTTGACAGTGCCTCTCCCACTCTATCATCTGCTCTCCTTTTGCACTCTCTCACCACTCTCTTCACCTTTCTTTTACTCTCCATATACTCTGCTCTTCTTATAACACTTCTGCTTTGTGAAAACCTCTCATAAGCTACCTTTTTCTCTTTTATCGCACCCTTTACTTCATCATTCCACCAATCACTCCTCTTTCCTCCTGCCCCCACCCTCCTATAACCACAAACTTCTGTCCCACATTCTAATACTGCATTTTTAAAACTATTCCAACCCTCTTCAACCCCCCCACTACTCATCTTTGCACTAGCCCACCTTTCTGCCAAAAGTCGCTTATATCTCACCCGAACTTCCTCCTCCCTTAGTTTATACACTTTCACCTCCCTCTTACTTGTTGTTGCCACCTTCCTCTTGTCCCATCTACCTCTTACTCTAACTGTAGTTACAACTAAATAATGATCCGATATATCAGTTGCCCCTCTATAAACATATACATCCTGGAGCCTACCCATCAACCTTTTATCCACCAATACATAATCTAACAAACTACTTTCATTACGTGCTACATCATACCTTGTATATATATATATATATATATATATATATATATATATATATATATATATAATTTATATATATATATATATATATATATATATATATATATATATATATGTATATATATGCAATAAGATCACAGTAAACAGGTGATTTCAGAATATGCAAAACAACCACTCTGAAAGAATAGAGAAATTCCAAGCGCTTTGATAATGTGAGTAGTCACGAAAGAGCTTGGAATTTCTCTATTTTTTCAGAGTGGTTGTTTTGCATATATATATATATATATATATATATATATATATATATATATATATATATATATATATATATATATATATATATATATATATATAATTTTACACCAAAACTAATATAGCAATCTTTCTTAATTTTACTAACATTAACATTATATAATTTAGATTAATCCTAAGTTATCTTACGATAACCCAGTGTACACTGCCTTGCTTTCCCCTGACGCTTTATACTTGTTTTCGCCCCTCCAGCGCTGCTATCTTCAAGATTATTATTCTCCTGTTTGTAGACTTATCTTGATTCTTGCTGTTTCTTGTCCCATCTCATTTCCCTTACTCCTCACATATTTATGCCTCCTTAACTCATTTTCCCTACCTTTACTCTCCTGCTCCAATTCCTCCTTCTCCTCCTCTTCTTTCTCCCTCTCCTCCTCTTCTTTCTCCCTCTCATCACCCATCCTCTTTCTCCTGGTCCACTTCATCCTACTCCTCTTGTATTCCTCCTCCGTCTAATCCATCTCCCTCTCCTCCTCCTCCTCCTGCTCTTCCCCTCCCACTCGCTATTTACCATTATCTTCACCATCATCAACATTTCCTCTCTCACCCACCAGGGTTAACTCCAGCCCGCCGAGGTCTGGCCACCAGCCAAGAGCCGCCGCTAGATTTTGGGGTAATAACTCGTCTTAGGGGAGGGACGGGGGCTGGGGAATTAAGAAGGGGTGGGGGAATTTGAGGCGGTGGGGGAATCCTGGTTGGGGGGCTAATAATTTGTGGTGAGATATGGGAGGGTCACCTTCTGAGGTAAGTGTTTAGTGGGAGATTTAAGCTGGGGTGGTTTGTGTTTCTAAGTGGAGGCGTTCAAGGAGGGGAATAGAAGTGGGTGTGATTAAGATATACGTGGAGGTAAGTGGTTGTGGTGGTAATGGTGGGGTAGTGGTAGTGGTGGGGGTAGTGGTAGTACTTGTTATGGTTGTGTTTTGGTGATAGTACTTGTTATGGTTGTGTTTTGGTGATAGTACTTGTTATGGTTGTGTTTTGGTGATAGTACTTGTTATGGTTGTGTTTTGGTGATAGTACTTGTTATGGTTGTGTTTTGGTGATAGTACTTGTTATGGTTGTGTTTTGGTGATAGTACTTGTAGTGTTGGTGGTTATACTGGTAGTGGTGGGGTGGTGGTAGCGGTTGTTGTAATGAAAAAATTAAAAGAAGAAAAGATGAAAGAAAGAAAAGCGAAAGAAGAAAAAGAAAAAAGGAAAGAAAGAAGAGAAAAGAAAGAATGAAAAAAGAAGGAAAGAAAGATGACCAAGAGAGTGAATGACCCCGGGAACGCATTCAATACGTCTTATTTTCCTAGGAGCTCCCTATTAAGTCAATTTCCAGGATGCCGCCTTCGAAAGTTAGCTCTGGGTGATACCTGGAGGTTACCTGCTTACCTGCAGTCGATTTCGAGTGGTCACCGCTCTCGCGGCCCGGTCCCAGACCAGGCTTCCCATTTGCAGGCTTGATCGTCCAGGCTGTCGGTACCCGCCACACGTAGTTCACAGTTTGGCTGATCAAGAACTGACTTGAGGAACTTAACCGAATCACATCCTTTTGAAGACAGAGGTCTGTGGGTGATTTCCCTTACGTACGAAGAGTGCTTGTTGAAGAGTCTTGGTCCCCTTACTCTGAGTTCCCGTTTAGTGTATACAACGTCCCCCAACTTTTCATCGGAGGTATCTTGCACTGTCTGCCAGACCTCTTGTAGTGATTTCAGTAAGCAAGTTTGGAGTCAGCCCCTCCAGAATTTTCCAGGTGTAGATTAAGATGTATTTTTCTCGCCTGCTTTCCAAGGAGTACAATTCAAGGGACTTCAAGCATTTCCAGAAAGTCAGACTCTTGACTGATTTTATATGAGGAATGAAGGAACAATTTATCCTGCATTGAAGAGGGGTCGTGAGTGTATAGTAATATAAATAGATACAAATGCATTATAATGCGATCATTTATTGACTACGTTTCGCCCACACAGTGAGCTTTAACAAGTCATAAACAGATCTACCTGAACAGAGAGTATTTGAGAAGGGCCTTGAAGATCCTTCTCAAATCCAACCTTCTCAATATTCTCCACCTGACTCTGCATCACTATGCTCATCCTATATATATATACACTCATATACTTTCTTCTCAAGTAGATCTGTTTGTGACTTGATAAAGCCCACTGTGTGGGCGAAACTAGTAGTAAAGGATCACATTATAATGCATTGTGTCTGCTCTAGATAATCAGTGACGAGGATTTTTTTTTTATGTCCTAGTTATCCAGCAGTGAGAATGGTTGGATTTGAGAGGGACGTCACCTCTCAATGATTACATTCTTTATTCTATTAGTGGTGTACATCTCATCTCCAAATTGTCACTTCAACTTCACATTATTTCAGACTATTTAACAAATACTCTTCTCCAGGCTGAGGGACTGACCACTTCGAAACTACGTCTTTAAGGGTGATGGACTGATTACATTGTCTTCACATCTCTTCTGCTTTCACCAATTTTTTCTGTACTTGACTAAGAAGCCTACTGTGTGGGTGAAACGTTTCGAAATAAAGATATCTAACTGTTGTATTTGTGTCTTACCTAAAAATAAATTTTTCTTTGCTATAGTAATAGCAACCTTGTTGAATTCTTTAATAAAATCCTCTGACACTCACTCTCACGCTAAGCTTTCCGCCCAACAGAATGATTCGAGCTTGTCTTTGCTCTCCGTTCCAATCTTAAATTCAATAGCGAAGTCACTGAAATATGTCCTCGTTGACCATGATATTGTTGTCAGTAGCCCACTGGAAGACTTGGTTTAACATCGTCTGTAAAAAAAGGTGATACACTGCTATGATTCATATCCCTATCTTTGCCGGTTATGAAAATGAGAGAAGAAGGAAGAACAATTGTCTTAAGGGACAGAGATTTTCATGAAAACAGCTCCCAGTTTTCATATTGTCCGCTTTTACTCTTTAGTTTCTGTTTGTCAGGAAGTTAAACATCCATCAGACCACTTTTCCAGATATTCCTTTTGCATGCATTTTTGTGCACTGTTACGCTATGATCACACTGGTCGAAGGCTTTTGTTAATCTGTATGTGCATATCCGCATACTGTCATAATGTATCATTAAGGTAATGGTATACAAAACCGACGTAGTGAGGAGTTAGACACACGTACAACCTATATGCATCTTTATTTGAAGAGAAAACGACGAGGTAATCATTGCCTCCGCCTGGAAACTGGTGTTCAGTATCTCAGTCTTCGTGAAAAGGAAGCACAAGCAGGAAGTCAGACTCTTGGATTCCAAAGTCAGATGAGATGCAGCAGTTGAGATCACGTCACAGATGAGCCGGATCTACAACTGGGAACAGGTCATACCCAAGATCTGGGTCATAGCTGTGTATCGTTCTGTAAGGCTGAAGGACTGATTCTATCATCGTATATTGTCTTTGTATCGATTTCAAAAGGCCACTGGACGTTGAAACGTCTTCTAATAAAGAAACCCAGGTGTTGCACATGTACTAAACAGACGACTCCCGCTGTGAACCCATGCTGCCCTGGGTGGACAAAGTTGTTGAGATTTCATGTGATTGGTAAATCTTGCTTCTTAAGACTCTTTCAAAGATTCTAATGATGTATGATGTTGGTCTACAGTTTTTGCAATTGTTTTATTGCTACATTTGTGGCTAGGTCTGGTCATGGACCGGGCCGCGGGGGCGTTGATCCCCGGAATAACCTCCAGGTAACCTCCAGGGGTATGTCACTGGTTTATGACTGGGATGACTACAGAGTCCAGCATCCTTCTACATGGAATATATAAAGCACAGGATAGTGGTTTCTTGCAATTTCAAATGAATATAGGTTCCATGAGTCTAGGCCTGAGGCAGAGTAATAACTTTCTATCATTGGTTTCATGTCAAATGAGATTAAAGCTAAGGCGGAAATTTTCTGTCTCCTGTGTTTAGAGTCTCATTCATGAAAATTTAATTTGGGTTGTTAATGTTTAGGCTGAATAATGACACCGTAAGTGTCCGGGGCCCAGGACTGTTCAACAGCCTCCCATCAAGCATTAGGGGAATTGCCAATAAACCCCTGGCTGCCTTCAAGAGAGAGCTGGACAGATACCTAAAGTCAGTGCCGGATCAGCCGGGCTGTGGCTCGTACGTTGGACTGCGTGCGCCCAGCGGTAACAGCCTAGTTGATCAGGCCCTGATCCATCGGGAGGCCTGGCCATGGACCGGGCCGTGGGGGCGTTGATCCTCGGAATAACCTCCAGGTAACCTCCAGGTAACTGAACACAGATGTTATTGTGACATCAATATTTCAATCATTTTTTAATCATTAGCAGTGCAAGTTCCGTCTCCTCTAAGCAAGGGGCCCCAAGACGATATGGTCAGTTTAATATAGTTTAATATGTTTATTATACACACCTTACCCATCCTGTGGGTGGTAGTCAAAAGATTACAGAGGTACATAATGGGTCCAGGGACTGGACCCCAAAGTTATGATAGCTGAGCAAGTTACAAAGGTAATGAATCATCTACACTCCCATACATAGTTACATTCATGAAGAAATGACGTGGACAATGAGACACTTGTACAACACTGGGGAATCTTCACTGCAATAAAGATTCCCAAATGTTGCACAAGCGTCTTATTCTTCATCTTATCAGTTTACTGAACATTAAGGTCATAAACATAGAAGTGTTTTTTTTCCTTGATTTTGTTTATGAAATTAAAAATGTCTGGTTTCTTCTAATTTCGTCAATAGCTGTCTGCTCTCTCTCTCTGGTTCTCCAGGACTCTACATTAAGCACTGACATGCCTGGTACCTAGGACGTACCTAATTACTGCTTTGTAACAAGGGAAGTAGGTGCTACGAAACTTTTCCATACACTTCGCTTTGCCGAAGGACTGACTCCACTCGGGTTCTTCCAGTTTTGAGCAGGACGTACTACCACTGAACTACGAGGGAGTGGGGAAAGTGGTAGTGGTGGAGCTCAGGGCTTAATGCGTTACCTGCTCCTGTCAGGGAATGGTCTGTGGTTAATGGATACATGACGTAGTGCCAGTCTGGAGGAGGAGGCAGTGGAAGAGGAGGCGGAGGAGGATGGCGATTGGGACGAGCGAGACGAAAATGGGGAGTTTCAAGAGATGAAGAACGAGTTTTAAGATGAGGAGGAGGAGGAGGAGGAGGAGGAGGAGGAGGAGGAGGAGGAGAAGGAGTAATCATACATGAAGTGAAGATGGGGGGGATAGGGAGGGGGGAAAAGATCTGATATAAGAAACAAGTGGAAGAGAGAAGGAGTTGATGAAGAGTGATGGGAGAAATATGGATAAAAATGTGAGAAGAAACGTGGAGAGAAGAAAGTGTGGAGAGGAAAGTTTTATGATGGATTTCCAAAGGAAGGAATTAGAGAAGTGTAGAAGAGAGGACGAATAAAAGGAGAGGTCTAGCTTGTCAATAAAACTAGGGATGCTTCCTAACCTTGTCAAACCCTGTGTAAAAAAAAAAACTGCGAATAATAAATTGAAGAAGAAAGAGGAAGAGGAGGAGGAGGAGGAGGAGGAGGAGGAGGAGGGAGTAAACGAAAAGCTGAGAAAAGTGCACAGTAAAGTGACTGAACAGGACAGGCAATGAAGGAGGTAGAGAAGAAGGATGGAGTAAAATAAAGACGATGCGGAGGGGAAGAAGGAAGGGAGAAGGATGAATGGTGAGAAGTGAAATGCCTAAGAAAGAGGTAATAAAGCACGGAAGAAGGGGAATGAAGGGAAGAGCTGGTAAGACCACACACACACACACACACACACACACACACACACACACACACACACACACACACACACACACACACACACACACACACACACACACACACACACACACCTGGCTTGTTAAGTCACGATGATGCTCAAGAAAACAAGACAAGGGTCGTCAAGTTCCCATTTCTCCCATTTCCAATTTTCTGGGGCGAGATCTGAATCGTTGCAGCCATGATACCTGTATGTGTCTACAGAGACCTACCATCAACCCCGGGGGGGGGAAGGGGCTGGTCTCTGACCGAGGCGTGGGGGGCGATCACCCCCAATAATCCTCCCTGTGTCGAAAATAGAATAAAGTAACGACAAGTTGATGTGTAAGACACTTGAACATCAATTGGGTATCTATATTGTTGAAATATTTCGTCTACACAGTAGACTTCTTCAATTAAATACAGAGGCAGCAGGTGTAGCAGTGAAATGAAGATATAATCAGTACGTTAACCTTAGAAAAATAGTCCCTCAGCCACGCTGAGGGACTGACCACCTCAAACACTATTTCTCCAAGCTTGAGGGACTGATTAAATCATCTTCATTTCACTACTACACAGCTGCCTCTGTATTTGACCGAAGACGCCTACTGTGTAGACGAAAGCTTACAACAATAAAGATTCCAACTGTTAGACACGTGTCTTACTCATCAGTCCTACATTATTTACAAATCAATAGAACCTTATGGCCATTCAACATCTTAAACATATCCCGTTGCCAACATTATCAAGTTGACACTGTCAGTATCAGCTTGGTACTTTCGTGACCAATTCACGCACGAATTATATAAAACAATCATAACACAGCTTGGTACTTTCGTAACCAATTCACTCACGAATTATATAAAACAATTATAACGCAAGTAATGCAACTCAGTGGTTGATAAAGCATAAAGAGTTTTCATTTGGTTAATGATCACTTAACATTGCACATCTATACACAAAACTAACAGCCGTAATTAACTTGACAACCAGCCCGAGCCTAACTTTCACGTTTATTTGCAACTGTAACGCTTCAATCACCCAAGCAACCCTAATACCCATACCACCAAAACACTGTCATGCACAGAGGAAAAAACGCAGCCATATCCTCCTTAACCACTTGCAATAAAACGCTCCAACTACTAGCTGCTAAACTACCTTAAAGGAACAGTTCACCCATTGAGAAGACAACCGAACCTCGCCAATACCACCACAAACCAACCACTAAAATAATGTTTAAGGAACTAGCTACCAAGATAACAACTACTGCCAACCCAGCTACTGAAAAATGATAACCCTTTGACAATCCGACTACCTGAACGACCCCCAAGTGAGCCAACCACGAAAAGAACACCTCAGTGAGCCCAACCACAATTTAGAACAGTACAGCCACAGTTATAACAACCCACCCACCAACAGAACAACCCAGGACCCAACAGAACAACCCAGGACCCAACAGAACAACCCAGGACCCAGCAGAACAACCCAGGACCCAATAGAACAACCCAGGACCCAACAGAACAACCCAGGACCCAATAGAACAACCCAGGACCCAACAGAACAACCCAGGACCCAACAGAACAACCCAGGACCCAACAGAACAACCTGGGACCCAACAGAACAATTCAGCCCCAACAGAGCAACCTGGGACCCAACAGAACAACCCAGCCCCCAACAGAACATCCCAGCCA
This sequence comes from Cherax quadricarinatus, assembly GCF_038502225.1. Taxonomy (NCBI): domain Eukaryota; kingdom Metazoa; phylum Arthropoda; class Malacostraca; order Decapoda; family Parastacidae; genus Cherax; species Cherax quadricarinatus. The sequence continues at coordinate 22,410,431 of NC_091317.1, forward strand.
CAAACAGAACCCAGTTGCTCACAGAACAAGAGAACCACCACCATCGGCTCGTCATTGCAGTAAACTAGCAGGAGAAAATATAAAAATCTAACACTGGGGTGATTTATGACTCTCTGGGGCAATGCAATAATGGCCGCCTGGCTCCAGAATATAGCGGAATTCTGTTAATAAGAGACCAATACTACAGAGCTCCTCTCCCCCCCGGTTCTTCCCTATCTCTCTCTCTCTCTCTCTCTCTCTCTCTCTCCATCCAATCCCTTCTCGTTTACTTCCCCTTTCTCTATATCTCTTCCCCCCCCCCCTCCCTTCATCCTACTCTCAATATTCTTCTCCATTTCTCTACATCACTTCCCTTCACCTTCAATCCCTCTCTCAAATGTTTATGAAAGAATACTGCAACTAAACACAAGCTTCTGTGTTAGGATCATTAAAGACTTAACGCGACCGACACGGCTCAGCGAAGCACTGTGTTAGGCCTGCAACATGCAAGACTATGTTAGCAACACACTAGTTCAAGCCCTAAGCGCTTATTGACTAAAGGTAAATGCTGCAAACCTAATCAAACTGAGCATCCGCAATTATTTCAGTGCACCTACAATCACTGCAGATGTACGAATGACGTGTACACTCGTTATTAAGAACAGTGCAACGGTACAAGAAGCCATTACTACGTTTGTATTTGTACCATGTTGCAGAGTGATGATCAAGGGTACACTGATGGTTCAGTGTAGCAGTTTACAGGCCGCACACTGAGCCAGCTTGCACAATATACGTAGGCAATGCTTGTATGAAGACTAGTAGCAACACAGGAGGTAACTGGCTCAATGCAACACTACCAGAGTTGGCTCCACTGGGGCGGTGTGTGTCTCAGTATGTCAGTTACTAGTTAACTACTTCACTCTCAGATGTAATGTAAACACCAGCTACGTTACGCTACCACAACACATTACACTATCGTTCCATCTTTCCTCTATAACCTGCCATTTTTCTATTTTTTTTTTTTGTATCTACTGAAGAGGGTCTTGAATAAAGGCAGAAATATATACATTTTCTTGCCATTGCCTACACTACAATACACACACACACACACACACACACACACACACACACACACACACACACACACACACACACACACACACACACACACACACACACACACACACACACACACACACACATATATACACTATTTCGTACTAACATTACCATTATAGTAGTAAATCCTGCGTGGAGCTGTAATTACCTTACTTAACAGCCCAATTTGATATTTGATCAAAAATTTAGGGCGGCTCAACCAGCGGACAGGTATGTAAATGGCAACATTTCAGCATTAAGTGTAGATTATGTGAGGGCAGCCATTAGTGTGCCTCGCATATAATAAAACCTGAACCATAAGGATTAATTGTATCAGTTATAAGCGCCAGGTAAAAATATTGTTTATGCCCCCGGGAGTTAATCCAGTGTGTGTGTGTGTGTGTGTGTGTGTGTGTGTGTGTGTGTGTGTGTGTGTGTGTGTGTGTACTGGGAGTGGGGTGAAGGGGGACCTCTTACTTTACTAAGGTACTCACTTCACAAGTCATCAGTCTTCTTCGACAGAAAATTGAAGATATCCTTAATTTACCTACAGTATCCCTGCCAGGGACGTTGTAGATCTCACTGAACTATGTCACTTTCAATTGTTCCTCCTTCGAGGGCGACCCTTTGTAAGAGACCCTCCGTTTACCTATGATTTCCCCTTTAAGTGCAATCTTAGAGAGCCTCTGAAAGGAAAATCTTGAAGCTGAACGAGTCTCCTCCATCATTCCCTTCCTCCTACACTTGCCTTCATATTAATATTCTAGTCATGGAAACAAGATCTACAGGAAGACCTCTGCCCTTCAATGTCGACTCAAAAAGTCAGACCCTGAAATCAGTTTACACCTGATGAAAAGAATATTGACGCTAGCTTCCCATACATTTTACTCTGCACATCTGGCAATGCATCTCGAGAAAGTCTTTACGGAAACCCACCACCCAACATGATCTTCACTTCCACTCACACCGTAACACCTAAACTAAACGCAGTTTTCTTGAAGGATTTTTCAACGAGTTCTCCGCATCTGCAGTGCTCTGCTTTTTGAGGATGAGAGTTCTATCTTCAAACAAATTTTTGTCATCATGATGAGGAACTGCGGACGATCCGATCATAACATAAATTCATTCAAATCCAACAACATCAAAGAGAGATACTTAGACTTCCCCAACAGTTATTGCCATCTTAAAGATCTTCAACACTCTACTCAAGATAGTTACCACTGCCTCTACTACCGTCAAACATCACCAGACAGAAGCACCACAAGGAATGTACATGATCGCGAGCAACAATTCAGACAAAATCTGATTATGAGAAACATCGAGAGACCTAAACAAGCGCACTTTGGAACACCAGGAGAGCAGGCAACTTTAAACTGATGACAGATTTTACAGTTAAGATGCATCTAAAAACAGTGGGGAAAAACCTTTATGTATTAAAAAAAATAGGAAACAGGTTACCTGCAGTCGCTTCCGGAGGTTGGAGCCCCCGCAGCCCGGTCCCAGACAAGTCCTTCAGGTTGCTGCTGGTCTAATCGATGTGGCTGTTGATGCCCGCTGCCCGCGGCCCAACGCATGCATCACAGCGCAGCTAATTAGAAAATGGTGAGGAATTAGTCGAGTTCACTCATGAAGAAAGCTAGGGGTTTGTTATTAATCTTCCTTATACACGAAGGAGGTTAGTGAAGAGTCGCGCTCCCATAGCACAATGAATTCTTTCTCATTGTACATATCGCTGCCGTGTTTTTCACTGGAGGTATCCTGTCTCAACTACCGAGCCTCTTGTGTTCATATATAGTTATTTCGGTGCGCAGGTATGGGAAAAATCCCTCCAGAATCTTACTTTCTCGCATATATTTCTACCGAGTATAATTTGAGGGACTTCAAGCTGGAAATGTTTTCTGTGCATTTTCCAGCGCAGCAATTTCACCTGCCTCGAGTGGAGCCGTTAGTACACAGCAATATTCTAGCCTAGAGAGAACGAGTGACCTGAGGAGTAACATCACTGACTTAGCATCTCTTGTTTTGAGAGTTCTAGTTAAACAATGTATCGTTTTCCTTGCAGTTACGATAAAAAACATTGTTGGGCTCTTTGAACGTGAGATTTTCTAACATTACCACTTCCAGGTCTCTCACATTAAACTAACGCTCTATAGAGACGTTAGAGTTTGTGAAACAAATAACAGAGAAACACAGATATGGAAAGTATGATGAAATTATGAATATGGGGAAGATTAAGGTGTGTTTGCTGGTCGGTCAGGAGTGCGAGGAAATCTGAAACCTGGTCTTGGGTTCTTCTGAAGAGCAAGAGCATCCTTGGAACTGAGGTTATAAACCATACTACCCACTCTCCTACAACTCATGGTTTTGGACAACCATATTTCTTATGACAGTAAAGGAGTCACCACCACCACCACCACCACTACCACCACCACCACTACCACCACCACCACCACCACCACCACCACCACCACCACCACCACCACCACCACCACTACCACTACCACCACCACCACCACCACCACCATCACCGCTACACCCCTCACCTTCATCATACTACAACCTTCCTCTTCCATATTTGCCTCTTCTGCCTCTTCCTTACCTTCTTGTGGGAGACTAGTACATGAGAGTTTGTTGTTGCTGCTGCTGTTGTTGTTTCAGTTGGTGGTAGGGGGAAGAGGGTGATAGTAATTAGTGCAGAGGTAAATATGATCATTAAGTTACTGAGAACGTCATTATATTATTATTATTATTATTATTATTATTATTATTATTATTATTATTATTAAAGTACTTGCAATCAGTCACAGGCAAGTACCTCTGGCAGCTTGGCAGACGTACAGATGATCAAATTAAATACAAAGTATGTGGCCAGCCTTATGGTCACTTTCTTCAACACTATGTGCTAGATTATCCAATTACTGAGGAATATAAAGAGAGGAGGTACAATAACATAAATATGTTAAAAGTGAAAATAAGATACTAGAAATTCTAAACAGGTCTCCTAAATTTGCTTGTAGCGTACATATAAAAAATCTGTACAGATTCCTAGCTGTGCCAAGTTCCTAGGTGTTTCTTATCTGCTGATCTTACGCTACCGTCCGCACGGCGGCTATGTAATAAACATTGAACTAGCCACTGAACAGCAGAATTTTGTCGCTAATCCTTTCAATATTTACAATGCTTCTCGCACTCACAGATCAAAGTTATTTATAACCGACTTCATTTTTCATAGTACTTTCTTTGGCTAATTTATCAGCTTTATGACGTAGGAATAAGTCAATATGAAATGGAATTCAGAAGAATTCTAGAATATTTCCCTTACGGTGTTAGAGAGAGTGTACCAAGTACACCGAGTGATGACACGAGAACTTTGCTTATTGTCAATGTGTCAAGTTCACTGACATAATCGAACTTTAAAAACTTTTCAGATGCAACGATATGGAACAGAAACAGACATGCCAATGACCTCTTGTTTGCATCCCTTAGCGTGTATATTTGTGATATTTACTACCTTGCTGGTAGGAGAACTTCTCTTCTGAGGAGGAATTTTTCCAAGCAATTGTGATGCAGTTCAGATGGGCTTGTGAGGTCTCTAGGGAGACCTAATTATATGGTCACACCTGCCTTAGCAAATGTCGGGTAGTCACGCCCACGTCTGTATTCTAGCCCTTTTATGTTATTAAGTAAACTATAGCCATAGTTCCCATTTTTATTTGTACCTTCATATGCTATTCCCTATTTTGTTAAGCACTGGGATATACAGGAGACGTGCTCACTCGCTGGGATACCTCCGGTAGAGTGGGTAGAGGTCTCACACAATGAAGGTTGCTGATTTCTGAATGCTATGTAATATGTAGGTAAACTTTTTGCGATTTTGGCTTAAATGGCAAAGCTCTTCTTGCCGAATAAGGCAAGTGAAAATTTGTCTATGCAATAATTTCGCAAAAATCATTCAGAACCTAGCGAAAAAAATATATTTCATAGTGTTTACTATTAAATTATTGTAAACTTATCTAAAATATATTCAATTGGATTAGGCTAAATTAAATTGCGCTTACTATAATCAAGTTAGGAAGTTTTCTATGGTTCTTTTGGTACAAAATTATTAATTCTTACATTAACATTATTGAAAAAATCTATCTTTAAACGTATATGAGAAAATTTTACCTATTCGGCAAGATATCTATCTATCTATCTATCTACCTATTTATCTATCTATCTATATATATATATATATATATATATATATATATATATATATATATATATATATATATATATATATATATATATATATATATATAAATGTCGTGCCGAATAGGCAGAACTTGCGATCTTGGCTTAAATAGCAACGCTCATCTTGCCATATAGGACAAGTGAAAATTTGTGTATGCAATAATTTCGCCAAAATCATTCTGAACCTAACGAAAAAAATATATTTCACTTTGTTTGTTAAGTATTAAATTACTGTAAGGAAATCTAAAATACATTTGGTTGGGTTAGGCTAAAATAAATTGATCTTGTTATAATAAGGTTAGGTAAGTTTTCTAAGATTCTTTTGGTGCAAAATTAAAATTTTTTATATTAACATTAATGAAAAAAATATATATTTAAACGTATAAGAGAAAATTTTAGAAAGGACTTAATTTTAAATGAGTTCTTGTTAATTGACCAGTTTTACATATTCGGCACGACATATATATATATATATATATATATATATATATATATATATATATATATATATATATATATATATATATATATATATATATATATATATATATATATATATATATATATATATGTCGTGCCGAATAGGCAGAACTTGCGATCTTGGCTTAAATAGCAATGCTCATCTTGCCATATAGAACAAGTGAAAATTTGTGTATGCAATAATTTCGCCAAAGTCATTCTGAACCTAACGAAAAAAATATATTTCAATGTGTTTGTTTAGTATTAAATTATTGTAAACAAATCTAAAATATATATAGTTGGGTTAGGCTAAAATAAATTGTTCTTGTTATAATAAGGTTAGGTAAGTTTTCTAAGATTCTTTAGGTGCAAAATTAAAAATTTTTACATTAACATTAATGAAAAAATATATCTTTAAACGTATAAGAGAAAATTTTAGAAAGGACTTAATTTTAAACGAGTTCTTGCTAAATGATCAGTTTTACATATTCGGCACGACATATATATATATATATATATATATATATATATATATATATATATATATATATATATATATATATATATAATATATATATATATATATATATATAATATATATATATATATATATATATATATATATATATATATATATATATATATATATCAGCAGTATCAGTTACAAGTAGTGTTAGTGACTCATACCATCCGTTACTGATTCACTGCCTCCTGCGTGAATCACTCACTGCTATATCACTGACCGTTACTGCTGACCTAGTATGATTTGAATGCTGATCACCCTCCAGGCACTCGGCAGGGCAGTCAACTCAAGACATAAGAGAGGAGACAGGTCAGGCCTGGTGCCCCCATATTTTCCATCTAATATACGTACTAGAACATCCGACGTGAGTGTTTATTACCCAATCCATGTTCAAATCCCCACACGACATTTTATATATACACATTATACATATACATATATATATATATATATATATATATATATATATATATATATATATATATATATATATATATATATATATATATATATATGTCGTGCCGAATATGTAAAACTGGTCAATTAGCAAGAACTCATTTAAAATTAAGTCCTTTCTAAAATTTTCTCTTATACGTTTAAAGAAATATTTTTTTCATTAATGTTAATGTAAAAATTTTTTAATTTTGCTTCAAAAAAAAACTTAGAAAACTTACCTAACCTTTTTATAAGAAGAACAATTTATTTTAGCCTTAACCAACTAAACATATTTTAGATTTGTTTACAATAATGTAATACTAAACAAACACAGTGAAATATATTTTTTCGTTAGGTTCAGATTAATTTTGGCGAAATTATTGCATACACAAATTTTCACTTGTCCTATATGGCAAGATGAGCGTTGCTATTTAAGCCAAGATCGCAAGTTCTGCCTATTCGGCACGACATATATATATATATATATATATATATATATATATATATATATATATATATATATATATATATATATATATAGATATATATATAATAATAATAAATAAATAAAAATATTCAAGACTTAAGAAGAAATTGATAGATTTGTTTTTCGGATAATATTTCGAAATGTTAAGAGACCAATAAATCAGATGTGAATTTAATCAATGTCAATTCAGAGAGTAAAACAAGTCAAAGGGACATTAAAATCCCCGATTAATCTCAATTAAAATAAGCGATTAAGGACCTGGCGACCGTGATAGCCTGTGCCCGGAGGATGCCGCCTGTGGTCACTGTGGTGGTGATGTGACTTGTTGTGGTGGAGGTGATGTGACTGTTGTTGTGGTGGAGGTGATGTGACTGTTGTTGTGATGGAGGTGATGTGACTGTTGTTGTGATGGAGGTGATGTGACTGTTGTTGTGGTGGAGGTGATGTGACTGTTGTTGTGGTGGAGGTGATGTGACTGTTGTTGTGATGGAGGTGATGTGACTGTTGTTGTGATGGAGGTGATGTGACTGTTGTTGTGGTGGAGGTGATGTGACTGTTGTTGTGGTGGAGGTGATGTGACTGTTGTTGTGATGGAGGTGATGTGACTGTTGTTGTGATGGAGGTGATGTGACTGTTGTTGTGGTGGAGGTGATGTGACTGTTGTTGTGATGGAGGTGATGTGACTGTTGTTGTGATGGAGGTGATGTGACTGTTGTTGTGGTGGAGGTGATGTGACTGTTGTTGTGATGGAGGTGATGTGACTGTTGTTGTGATGGAGGTGATGTGACTGTTGTTGTGATGGAGGTGATGTGACTGTTGTTGTGATGGAGGTGATGTGACTGTTGTTGTGGTGGAGGTGATGTGACTGTTGTTGTGATGGAGGTGATGTGACTGTTGTTGTGATGGAGGTGATGTGACTGTTGTTGTGGTGGAGGTGATGTGACTGTTGTTGTGGTGGAGGTGATGTGACTGTTGTTGTGATGGAGGTGATGTGACTGTTGTTGTGATGGAGGTGATGTGACTGTTGTTGTGGTGGAGGTGATGTGACTGTTGTTGTGGTGGAGGTGATGTGACTGTTGTTGTGATGGAGGTGATGTGACTGTTGTTGTGATGGAGGTGATGTGACTTGTTGTGATGGAGGTGATGTGACTTGTTGTGGCGGAGGTGATGTGACTGTTGTTGTGATGGAGGTGATGTGACTGTTGTTGTGATGGAGGTGATGTGACTGTTGTTGTGATGGAGGTGATGTGACTGTTGTTGTGGTGGAGGTGATGTGACTGTTGTTGTGATGGAGGTGATGTGACTGTTGTTGTGATGGAGGTGATGTGACTGTTGTTGTGGTGGAGGTGATGTGACTGTTGTTGTGATGGAGGTGATGTGACTGTTGTTGTGATGGAGGTGATGTGACTGTTGTTGTGATGGAGGTGATGTGACTGTTGTTGTGATGGAGGTGATGTGACTGTTGTTGTGATGGAGGTGATGTGACTGTTGTTGTGGTGGAGGTGATGTGACTGTTGTTGTGATGGAGGTGATGTGACTGTTGTTGTGATGGAGGTGATGTGACTGTTGTTGTGGTGGAGGTGATGTGACTGTCGTTGTGGTGGAGGTGACGTGACTTGTTGTGGTGGAGGTGACGTGACTGTCGTTGTGGTGGAGGAGACGTGACTGTCGTTGTGGTGGAGGAGACGTGACTGTCGTTGTGGTGGAGGTGATGTGACTGTCGTTGTGATGGAGGTGATTTGACCGTCGTTGTGGTGGAGGTAACGTGACTGTCGTTGCAGTGGAGGTGATGTGACCGTCACTGCGGTGGAGGTGACGTGACTGTCACTGTGGCGGAGGTGACGTGTCTCTCACTGTGGTAGAGGTGACATGACTGTCACTATGGTGGAGGTGACGTGACTGTCGTTGTGATGGAGGTTACTTGACTGTCGTTGTGGTTGTGGTGACGTGACTAGCACTGTGAAGGTGACATGACGCTCACTGTGGTGGAGGTGACATGACTGCCACTGTGGTGGAAGTGACGTGATTGTCACTGTAGGAGGTGGCTTGATATCACTGTCGCACAGTGACTTGAGATTTCATTACTGTCACTGTGGAATGAGGGAAAAAACGTGACAAGCTGAAGTGACGTAATTGTCACTGTGGGGGAGATATGACATGACTGTCACATCATTGCCACCGTAGATGAGGTGATGTACGGGGTAAGTGAATTTACGATTTCTCGTAAATTCACTTACCACTAACATTAAAATAATAGAAATAACATAAATTTATACAGCAAATAGTAGAAGTTGGGGTAATCAATCCCTCAGAGTATGAGCAGGTGATGAGCACCTTAGTCTTGATGATTCTGAAGCACAGACAGGAAGATTGATGCTTGTATACTGGAGTCAGGAGGTGTAGCAGGCGAAGGAATTGTTACTGGTAGAAGGAACTCTGAGTGGAAGTAGGTCATGCCCAAGAACCTGGCCAGGAATTAGCAAGTAGATTGCGGTGATAAACTTGTTGAAAAAGCTGATGACACCCAGAAAAGGAGTATCCTTGAAGGTGCAATCATCAGCATCCCCAACAATTTCAGCCAGAAAAAGTTTGTACAACTTGGCTGAAGCTCTTGCCAGGAAATGTTACCAGAGGCGCACTCCGACTTGCTCTTCACTTCACCGCCGCTGCTCTCTACCTTGCTCTCGACTTCTCTTACAAAGAGTTATCACTGACCTCATGAAGTCACCGTGTGAGTGAAATGTCGTCAATAAAGGAATCCATGTAACTGGATTGTGTTTCTTCACCACTGTGTCAGTACCTCAAACCGTTACTTTCCTACGGAGAGGTACTGTCGACTGTAATGAAGACAAGACTCGTGTGCAGCGCCAACTTTTATTTTGACAATGTTTCGCTGTCAAAATAAAGCTATACATGGAACGAATCACTGTTAAAATAAAATAAAAACCCTCTCTGCGTCTGTTCTTTTTCTTTCAGTTTTTTTTTAGGAATTTCCCCTGGAGATATACACTGGGGACTGGAAAAACAGCACGAGTTTGTCTTCCTGTCGCGGGAGTGGACGATTGTGTGGACAGGATGAACAATATTCTGAAGAAGTTGGAAGAAACCTCTTTTTTCCTTATACCTGAGTGGAGTAGGAAGCGACATAGAGCTAGATGTACGCAATCTATTTCACAGATTTAATAAATATCCTCAATGTCTGTATTACGTAAGCTTTCTAAGAGCAATTATGGTAGAAAATGAATAATTATCCATAGTTTTTGGAGTGACTAGCAACGTTGTATGACCCTAACACTTTGTTTTGATTGTAATAATAATAAGGGGAGTGAATGTGCAATACCTGGATATCTGAAGAGTCAGGAACGTTCCCCCAGTAAACATCCTGATGTTACATGTGTCTTAGTAACAATGAATTGCAGGATTACTAGATGTAATGAGGAAACACAGATAATATTACTTGATAATTAAGTCACACATCTCAGTTAAAGAGTTCTATATACAAGGACTGAAACTCATCTTACATTGACTGGCAGCCAGTGTTAAGGCTCGACCATTAGAGGGAGCAGTCGGTGGTGTACCCGGAGCTATAGCTAAACACAACGGTTTGGAAATTTTCCGTAAATTAGAAACATGGATGGTTGAGACTAATGAAGTGTGGAGGTGTGGGAGTGTTTGGGGAAGGTGGGCAACAGGTGATGCTGTAAACATCAGTAACAGTAATTATCATGGTAAAATAAAAATTCCGGATCTTGTATGGAAGTTCGTGAGGTGGTTGCCAGTGGCAACAGGGAGAAGGAAAGTCTAAGAAAAGCAAGACTGAGGAAGAGATTAAGGACAATAAACAAGACTAACAAAGGCTGCATGTAGGGGGAACATATTATGGTAATTACTGAGAACTGCTTACTGTTGCGGGTCGCATCCTGGGGGGACAAGATTAACCCAGGTTGCCCGAAGTGCTCTGCATAACCAGGGATTTTCTGTATAATATGTCAGTGATGTCAACTAGGTTTGTTATAGCTATATCATGCACTGGTAGAAATAAAGATTATTATCATCATTATTATTATTAGATTAGATTAATGATAATAATAATAAAGATTATTATTATTATTATTAGTAGTAGTAGTAGTAGTAGTAGTATTATAGTTGCCACCACCTTCCATGACCACTTCTTCACCACTAACTTTCTCTCTACTTCATCTACTCTCTCTCTCTCTCTCTCTCTCTCTCTCTCTCTCTCTCTCTCTCTCTCAACTCTCCCCTCCCCTCCCCTCCTCACCCACTCCCAATTACTTTCGTCACCGTAACCAATGCTAGGACACGGTCTCGCACACCCAGGGTCCTGACAATACTGTTACCAGTCGTTAGGCCTGCCATAAAAGGTGGTTCTAAGTAACTGCTGAGGACGACCTGCTGTCCTCCTCCACTCATACTGCCTAATGGCCTACTTACCCCTCCACCACCACTACCACTACCACCACCACCACCACCACCACCACCACCACCACTACCACCAACACCACCACCAACACCACAACCACCAACACCACCACCACTACCACCACCACCACCACCACCACCATCACCACCACCACTACCACCACCACCACCACCAACACCACTACCACCAACACCACCACCACCACCACTACCACCACCACTACCACCACCACCACTACCACCACCACCACTACCACCACCACCACTACCACCACCACCACCACCACCACCACCACCACCACCACCACCACCACCACCACCACCACCACCACCATTACCACCACCACCATCACCACCACCACCACCACCACCACCACCACCATCACCGCATTCAACACCCACCATTCACCCCCTCATCCAACCATCCTCAACCACACTCCTCCCACTCTTCCCACTTTCATTGTTTCCAGTCCCTAACCTACTGTTATAATCCCTAAAATCTCTACATTATTGTAAATAATAATAATAATAATAATAATAATAATAATAATAATAATAATAATAATAATAATAATAATAATAATTTTTATTAGTAGTAATAGTGATAGAAGTAGAAGTAGGAGGAAGAGGTTAGATTCTGCCACAGAAGCTTCAAGTTTACTGTGCACCTCATATCCATCCTGTGGATGGTAGCACAAGAGCATATGGATCCACAAAAGGTCTAACAGCCTGGTTGATCAGGCCCTGATCCACCGGGAGGCCTGGTCATGAACCGGGCCGCGGGGGCATTGATCCCCGGAATAACCTCCAGGTAACCTCCAGGGAGGCCCCACAAGGGTTAACAGGAGTACATCTGGATTTATATATCTACAATTCCCTTATCTGTTGCAAGTAAACTTAAGATAATTGCTTAATATGTCTGGTATCTTATTTTCTTTAATAAAATACCTTAATATATCCCCTAATTTATTATATTCTGTCTCTGTATTCCATAATAAGTGGACAATGGTCAAGAAAATGACCAAAAAGATATATAAAATATAATGATAATATAATGATATAATGACCATAAAGATATATAAACTGCCTGTGGAGCAAACGGATTTGTCAGTAAAGAAAATGGTGAGATATTAGAAGAGGAGGTGGCAGTGTGGGAGAGATGGAGAAAGTATTTGTTAAATATGGATGAAGGAAGGGAGGCAGTGATTTCATGCATATGATAGGGAGCAATAGCACTTGTCAGACTGGAGAGCCAGAAGTAAACATGGAGTGAGAGGCAGTAGGTAGGATCCCATGGGACAAAGATGCTGCAATACGTCAGATTTGGACTGAGATGCTAAAAGTAGGCTAGGGTTGCAATTTCTTAAATATTGTAGTCGTTAATTTGGGGTAAAAAAAAAAAAATAAGGTTACTTCAGGATTTACTGGAGGAATGTATAGTTGTTTTAAGAGGAAGTGGGCCGTGAGTGTAAGAGTTATAGGGTAATAAATCTATTGTATATACCGAGGAAAGTGTATAACAGAACTGTTATCGAACGAGTGATGGGTGAGGTAGTCAGTAGGATCGCAGAGGAACAAGTACGATTTACAAAGGGAAGGCACTATGTTGATCAGATATTTGCCTGTATGACAGCGTATACGTGAACAATACTTTGATCAGAGTAAAGACCTGTTTGCTGCTTTAATGCGTTTAGAAAAGGCAGAGAATAGGGTTGACGACTGAGCAGTGGGTGAGAATGGGGTTGAGATAGTGAGCAATGTAAAATAACTGAGTGGTTTGAGATTCACTTGTTACCAAAACTATAGTTCTGGAGGTGGAGAGTACAAAGAGAACACATTGTAAGATGCCTCGCAACACTGTTGTTCGTTGTACCATTTAAATAATGATAAATTAGACACATGTGCAACTCTTGGGTATCTATATTGAGGAAACGTTTCGCCACACAGTAGCTTCATCAGTCCATACATAGGAGAAACTTGAAGAACAGGAGGAGAATGAGGTAATCAGTCCCTCAACCTTGAGTCGATGTGGTCAGTCCATCAATCTTGAATAGAATACGGCATATGTGCGGAGAAGCAGCTTATATACCGTAGGCAGGAGAGGTGCAGCAGTCGTAGGTGATGTCACATTTGTTCAATGTGGAAGTAGGTCGTGCCCAAGGGTTAGGCAAGCCAAGAATTCCCAAGTATTAAGATCCCAAGAAGTTGCAGTGTCTGACAGGATTGTCGATGAATGGTTCACAGAACCGACACGTTGATAAATTAGACACATGTGCAACTCCTCCTGTTCTTCAAGTTTCTCCTATGTATGGACTGATGAAGCCACTGTGTGGCGAAACGTTTCCACAATAAAGATACCCAAGAGTTGCACATGTGTCTAATTTAACAACTTGTCGGTTCTCTGAACCATTCATCATTTAAATCATGATGTTTGTACAGTTCAAGAAAACAGTTAGTGTTAGCAATTAAGAATGTATATTTTATTTATCTTGCATTATCGGAAACAACAGCTGTGATAATGATAATAATAATAATAATAATAATAATAATAATAATAATAATAATAATAATAATAATAATAATAATAATAATAATTAAAAAAATTAAATAATTTTCAAGTCAATATTCCGGGAAATATATTTTTAGTTTACTTAAGAAGGACTTAATTGAATCTTGGGTAATGAGAGGTCAAAGGTCAAATTAAATATAATTATTATGCAACGTTATGGACCTGATTAATTCAGGAAGCTCTTTTAGTGTGTGTACTCACCTAGTTGAGGTTGCGGGGGTCGAGTCCGAGCTCCTGGCCCCGCCTCTTCACTGATCGCTACTAGGTCACTCTCCCTGAGCCGTGAGCTTTATCATACCTCTGCTTAAAGCTATGTATGGATCCTGCCTCCACTACATCGCTTCCCAAACTATTCCACTTACTGACTACTCTGTGGCTGAAGAAATACTTCCTAACATCCCTGTGATTCATCTGTGTCTTCAGCTTCCAACTGTGTCCCCTTGTTACTGTGTCCAATCTCTGGAACATCCTGTCTTTGTCCACCTTGTCAATTCCTCTCAGTATTTTGTATGTCGTTATCATGTCCCCCCTATCTCTCCTGTCCTCCAGTGTCGTCAGGTTGATTTCCCTTAACCTCTCCTCGTAGGACATACCTCTTAGCTCTGGGACTAGTCTTGTTGCAAACCTTTGCACTTTCTCTAGTTTCTTTACGTGCTTGGCTAGGTGTGGGTTCCAAACTGGTGCCGCATACTCCAATATGGGCCTAACGTATACGGTGTACAGGGTCCTGAACGATTCCTTATTAAGATGTCGGAATGCTGTTCTGAGGTTTGCTAGGCGCCCATATGCTGCAGCAGTTATTTGGTTGATGTGCGCTTCAGGAGATGTGCCTGGTGTTATACTCACCCCAAGATCTTTTTCCTTGAGTGAGGTTTGTAGTCTCTGACCCCCTAGACTGTACTCCGTCTGCGGCCTTCTTTGCCCTTCCCCAATCTTCATGACTTTGCACTTGGTGGGATTGAACTCCAGGAGCCAATTGCTGGACCAGGTCTGTAGCCTGTCCAGATCCCTTTGTAGTTCTGCCTGGTCTTCGATCGAGTGTATTCTTCTCATCAACTTCACGTCATCTGCAAACAGGGACACCTCAGAGTCTATTCCTTCCGTCATGTCGTTCACAAATACCAGAAACAGCACTGGTCCTAGGACTGACCCCTGCGGGACCCCGCTGGTCACAGGTGCCCACTCTGACACCTCGCCACGTACCATGACTCGCTGCTGTCTTCCTGACAAGTATTCCCTGATCCATTGTAGTGCCTTCCCTGTTATCTCTGCTTGGTCCTCCAGTTTTTGCACCAATCTCTTGTGTGGAACTGTGTCAAACGCCTTCTTGCAGTCCAAGAAAAATGTGTGTGTGTGTGTGTGTGTGTGTGTGTGTGTGTGTGTGTGTGTGTGTGTGTGTGTGTGTGTGTGTGTGTGTGTGTGTGTGTGTGTGTGTGTGTGTGCGTGTGTGTGTGTGCGTTCGTGTGTGCATGTGTGTTCGTGTGTGCGTGTGTGCGTGTGTGGGCGTGTGTGCGTGTGTGTGTGTGTGCGTGTGTGCGTGTGTGTGCGTGTGTGTGTGTGTGTGTGTGTGTGTGTGTATGTGTGTGTGTGTGTGTGCGTGTGTGCGTGTGTATGTGTGTGTGTGTGTGTGCGTGTGTGCGTGTGTGTGTGTGTGTGTGTGTGTGTGTGTGTGTGATTGTAATTCCCTATTTGTCATTACTTATCTAAGTTTGCTGAGGGTTGAGATTTAGTTCTTGGCCCAATCTCTATACTTTCATCCGACAGACGTGAAATAGCCCTGTCAAATCTGTTTTTTTTTTTTTTTAACACTTGTATAGAACCCACAATAACTATTATTATGTTCAACTCGTTCCATTTTTTAAATCCCTGTTATTCATCTAAGTGTTTAATATCCAGTTGTCTTTCCCTGCTCTTCTTACATGATGCATGCTTTATAAGAACATAAGAAGGTGCACTGCAACAAGCCTACTGGCACATGCTAAGTAGGTCCAAGTCACATCCACTTATACCTAGGTATCAAAGAATTTTGAACGTCGTGATCATAATACCTCTTGCTGAAAAAGAGGAAAATATAATGGAGTCTTTGATTTGAAAGTTTCGTCAGACATTGACTTATATTAAAAACATGGCAGGGACGAGAGACTGTGGCTTATATGATACACAGACTCCAACCGCTCACCAGAATGTAAGTCAAATGTGAGAGACCTGGGAGGAATTATGTCAGAAGTTCTCAGGTTCAACGAGCACAACAATGTTATTATCGCATCTGCGTGAAAAATGATAAGATGGATAACTAGAGCTTTCAAAAGAAGAGATGTCAAACTACTGATCTCTTTTGGTAACTATTTTTCTCAAGGCTAGAATACTGCTGTGTACTAACGGCCTCCTTCATGGCAGGCGAAATTACTAAGATGGAGAATGTGCAGAAACACCTTTGCATAGAGTTCCTTGAGCTGTACTCCTTGGAACGTAGGCGAGAAAGATACATCATAATTTACACCTGAAAACTGCTAGATATTACTACTCATGAACACAAAAGGCTTGGTAGACTGCAAGATACCTCCAATGAAAAGCAGGGGAGAGATGAGTACACAGAAAGAAAACTCAATAAGTGTTAAGGGACCACGACTCTTCAACACCTTCCCATCATGCATAAGGAGTATCACCAACAAACCTAGAGCTGTCTTCAACGCCAACAAGGGGGACTGCTGGCGTTAGGCACTGACAGCTTGACTGATCAGGCCAGCATCAAACATGCCAGGTCTACGTTCGGGCTGCGGGGGGCGGGGGGGGGGTTGACCTCCGAAAGTGACTCCAGGTAACCTCCGGGAAGTGATCTGAGATGCTGAGGTGTCACGTGCTCAGGTGTGAGTAAAGGTACTCGGGAGAGGATTAGAGAACTGCGGGAGGCCTACTGACCCATTCTCGGAGTTCCTAAAAAAAAAAAAAAATTACATTAATGAAGAAGCGCTAAATCCTTAGGGGGGTCATTCAGTGCTTATAGGTAATGAGAGACGATCAGATTCGACCCGAGGAAGCCTAGATTAGGTCCAGTTCACAGGATCAAAAGCCCTTCACCGGCATGAAGACATTCCACGAAGGATGACTGTATAAAATACCCACAATGAGTGTTTAAACCCATACACGTAGACACCCCATTCACCCACCTTCCCTCAGTACCCCTAAAACTGTGGGTTGTCACTTTCGTGCCCCCGCCGCCCACTGCCTACCGCCCACCGACCATTAAGGGTGTCTACCTACCCCTACCCCTGTTGTAAAGCCATCAGGCAGACCACAGCCTGGGCCTCCACGACCACCAACCCACCACTAGGTTATGGCCCCGACCACGATGGCTAGCCAGGGCTACTAGACCTAGGTAGGAACCACTAGGGGTAGCCTCAATGACTAGGAACTTAAGAATAGAGGAGCACTGCAATAGGCCTACTTTCCTCTTTCAAACTCATTCTCTCTCTCATTCACTCCTTAATGTGTGTATGTATGTGTATACATTAATAAATACATACACATATAACTTACAGAACAAGAAAAATTACTTAATCATATTTATCTTAGGATGTGTGGATAAGGTACTGCGTATTTTGATGAAGAGTGCTAAGGTTCGAATCCTGCTGTGGACATAGATATAATGTTTATAAATATATATGTATGTATACGTGAGGTCGTAAATGACGAGCAATTACTACTAACTAGTCTCCCAGCGGTAGTTTTCTCCGCTTCCACAATTCTTCAAACCACCTAACCCCCCCCTGGCTATCCCGTCTCACCCCCCCGAACATCCAAATTCCTCCCTTCCCCCTCCCCCCTCCCCCTGCCCCTCCTCCTCTCATGTTCCCCGTTTTAAATTTCCCTCTTAAGTAAAGCGAGCCTTTATGATTGACACTCTGAGAATGACTTAAGGACTCTCCTGAACGAATGCTTTTCCTTCGCCTCATTGGCCACTTGTTATGTTTCCTGGCGACAGTAGAGGCCCCTCTCTCAAAGTGACTTCCTCTCATCAAGGTGGTTCCCTCTTTTCAAGGTGGTTCCCTCTCTTCAAGGCGGTTCCCTCTCTTCAAGGTGGTTCCCTCTCATCAAGGTGGTTCCCTCTCTTCAAGGTGGTTCCCTCTCATCAAGGTGGTTCCCTCTCTTCAAGGTGGTTCCTTCTCTTCAAGGTAGTTCCCTCTCTTCAAGGTGACTCCCTCTCTTCAAGGTGGTTCCCTCTCTTCAAGGTGACTTCCTCTTTTCAAAGGGGCTCCCTCTCTTCAAGGTGACTCCCTCTCTTCAAGGTGGTTCCCTCTCTTCAAGGTGGTTCCCTCTCTTCAAGGCGGTTCCCTCTCTTCAAGGTGGTTCCCTCTCTTCAAGGGGGTTCCCTCTCTTCAAGGTGGTTCCCTCTCTTCAAGGCGGTTCCCTCTCTTCAAGGCGGTTCAATCTCTTCAGGGTGGTTCCCTCTCTTCAAGGTGGTTCCCTCTCTTCAGGGTGGTTCCCTTTGTGTAAAGTAAAAGGACACAAGTGCAATTAATGTGACATTTTATTGTGGCAACGTTTCCCTCTCCAGTAGCTTTATCAAGCCATTACAAACAATACATGGACACAGAGCGGTTCCCTCTCTTCAAGGTGGTTCAATCTCTTCAGGGTGGTTCCCTCTCTTCAAGGTGGTTCCCTCTCTTCAAGGTGGTTCCCTCTCTTCAAGGTGGTTCCCTATCTTCAAGGTGGTTCTCTATCTTCAAGGTGGATCCCTCTCTTTAAGGTAGTTCCCTCTTTTCAAGGTGGTTCCCTCCCTTCAAGGTGGTTCCCTATCTTCAAGGTGGATCCCTTTCTTCAAGGTAGTTCCCTCTTTTCAAGGTGGTTCCCTATCTTCAAGGTGGATCCCTTTCTTCAAGGTAGTTCCCTCTTTTCAAGGTAGTTCCCTCTCTTCAAGGCGGTTCCCTCTCTTCAAGGCGGTTCCCTCTCTTCAAGGCGGTTCCCTCTCTTCAAGGCGGTTCCCTCTCTTCAAGGCGGTTCCCTCTCTTCAAGGCGGTTCCCTCTCTTCAAGGCGGTTCCCTCTCTTCAAGGTGGTTCACTGTCTTCAAGGTGGTTCACTGTCTTCAAGGTGACTCCTTCAAAGCCTAGATTTCGCTAGTTAATGTTTGGTATTTCATTATTATTATTATTATTATTATTATTATTATTATTATTATTATTATTATTATTATTATTATTGCTGTTGCTGTTGTTTTTGTAGTTTAGTTCCAGTTATATTAATTGGAAAACGCCAAACCCGTCAGACAAGGAAAAGGGCAGGTCCAGTTCCCTAGATCATCGGTCCTTCAGCAGCTGCAGGATCATTCCCTGGAAGGAGGTTGTTACATTCTGAAGTCTGCACATCACCTGCAAAACACTGGTCAGGAAATCTTAAAGTTACAATTTAAGAGTTAAACTCGCAGTGTATAAATACTGAGAAGTATAAGGCTGTCGATGTATATACACAGATATACACATCGGGGTGTGTATATATATCGAGATAAGCATCAGACCTACTAGCACAAGCTAGTCAGGTTACAATCACACCTACACCCACTCATATATTTATCTGTCCAGCTTCTCGGAATAACAGGTAAATTTCTCGACGTCCTTATCCACTTGGCCATGAATGTGCTCTTTTAAAACATCAGTTACCCAGTAACACAGGGCATGTCTCTTCATGCGAGCACATTCGTGGCCTAGTGGATTTGAAGAATGGAAGCTCGAACCATAGTCCCAAAATTAGCAGGCCCAGCTCTTTGCTGGTGAGCTCAACGGCAAAGCTCTGGATTGTAGAATCCCAGAACTTTCCAGACCGCACTAACAGCTGCTAGAAAGAGAAAACAAGATCTTAGACAACAGGAATGGAAACAGTTTGTTACTGGGTAAAATAAATCTACCCTTCTCAGTTTAGTCTGAAACAGCTATTAGTGAAACAGCTATCAAAAATAATGGTAATGTTCATCTTTTCCTTCTAAAAAAAAGGACCTCATATATAACTGGGCCAAAACATAAATGCATGAAAATCCTCCATCTTGTATCAAAACAAAACTAGAGAGAGCTTTTGAAGGAAGGTCGAAACTGATTTACTTACGAGGCAAAATATGGGTGAAAGTCATTGTCTCTTGGCTTATATTCTCCATCAAGGTCATACAAACGAGAGAGAGGAAATGCCTTGAGGTACACCACAGATGGTGATCAAAGTCAATGCATTGTGGCCAGCCCTCTGGTCCCTCTTGAACACTACGTGCTTCAGCGTACGCTTATTAAGGCACAGAGAGATAGGCAGTATAATAATCTTTGTCATACGTCAAGATATCTATTCATGAAAACAAGATACCAGACATATTAAGCAAATATCTTAAATTTGCTTGCAGCGAATAAGCCGACTGTGAGTATAAATTCGGATGTTTCCCTTTTAACCCTTTTGGGACCTAGTTCTTTGATCGTTTATAATGTGTCTGGATGTTCCTGCGCTACCGTCCACAGGATGGATATAGTGCATAACAAACAGCTGCTTCGGTGGGGTTCTGGTGGCCTGGTGGTTAACGCTCTCGCTTCACACGGCGAGGCCTGGGTTCGATTCCCAGCCAGAGTAGAAACATTGGACGTGTTTCTTTCAACCTGTTGTCTATGTTCCCCATCAGTAAAATGGGTACCTGGGTGTTAGTCGACTGGTGTGGGTCGCATCCTGGGACACTGACCTAAGGAGGCCTGGTCACAGACCGGGCCGCGGGGGCGTTGACCCCCGGAACTCTCTCCAGGTAAACTGCTCTCTCCAGGTAAACTTCGGTGACAATATCTATAATCGCAAGCATTCACGCATGCACTCAAGCTGTTGCTCTCTCTCTCTCTCTCTCTCTCTCTCTCTCTCTCTCTCTCTCTCTCTCTCTCTCTCTCTCTCTCTCTCTCTCTCTCTCTCTCTCTGTGTGCCACAGAACAAACAGAACGTGGATACCAGACAGCGAATCCCTTTGTCCTTCAAATAAGCAAACCGCCCGAAACCCCGAGGAAGCGAGTCACGGCAGTTTATTACTAATGACGTTCAGACGACTCTTCAGTAGTTTACAGGCTCACCCAACAGCCAACAGGGGGTTAGGGATGTGGACGGGGGCATACGGACGCCAGCACCCAGCAGGACAACAGACAGGAACAACGGGGAGTCTCCAAGCCATCAATTTTAAACAGGTCAACAGATCGCCACCGTCCCTCCCACTACCCCAACTATTACCACCCCAACCCCAACCCCCAACCATAAAGCACTGTTGGAGGCGAGGAACAGGAGGGAAAGGGAGGGGCAAGGGAGACCACACCGACTTGTCAAGACAGCGGGGAACCACCTTCCTCTACCATTAACTTCCTCTCCTCCTTTCTCCGGCTGACAGATTACTTCACTTCGTGTATGAAACCCACACTGTGTGATGGAATATGACAGGACAACCCACCCTGTGTGATGGAATACGACACTACAACCCACCCTGTGTGATGGAATATGACAGGAAAACCCACCCTGTGTGATGGAATGTGACAGGACAACCCATCCTGTGTGATGGAATATGACAGGACAACCCACTCTGTGTGATGGAATATGACAGGACAACCCACCCTGTGTGATGGAATATGACAGGAAAACCCACCCTGTGTGATGGAATGTGACAGGACAGCCCACCCAGTGTGATGGAATGTGACAGGACAACCCACCCTGTGTGATGGAATATGACAGGACAACCCACCCTGTGTGATGGAATATGACTGGAAAACCCACCCTGTGTGATGGAACATGACAGGGCAACCCACCCTGTGTGATAATAATGTAAGGGACCTGGGAGTAGTAATGTCTGAGGATCTCACTTTCAATTATTACAACAGTGCCACGATCGCACATGCAAAGAAAATGATAGGATGGATAATAAGAACGTTCAAAACGAGAGTTGCCAAGCCAATGATGATCCTTTTCAAATCACTTGTTCTCTCTAGGCTGGAATACTGCTGTACATTAACATCTCCATTCAAAGCAGGTGAAATCGCAGATCTAGAGAGTGTACAGAGATCCTTTACTGCACGTATAAGTTCTGTCAAGCACCTTAACTACTGGGAACGCTTGGAAGCACTTGACTTGTACTCGTTGGAACGCAGGAGAGAGAGATATATCATAATCTACACTTGGAAAATCTTGGAAGGAATGGTCCCAAATCTGCACACAGAAATCACTCCCTACGAAAGTAAAAGACTGGGCAGGCGATGCAAAATGCCCCCAATAAAAAGTAGGGGCGCCAATGGTACACTAAGGGAAAACACCATAAGTGTCCGGGGCCCAAAACTGTTCAACAGCCTCCCATCAAGCATTAGGGGAATTGCCAATAAACCCCTGGCTGCCTTCAAGAGAGAGCTGGACAGATACCTAAAGTCAGTGCCGGATCAGCCGGGCTGTGGCTCGTACGTTGGACTGCGTGCGGCCAGCAGTAACAGCCTAGTTGATCAGGCCCTGATCCATCGGGAGGCCTGGTCATGGACCGGGCCGCGGGGGCGTTGATCCCCGGAATAACCTCCAGGTAACCTCCAGGTAACCCTGTGTGATGGGATATGACTAGAAAACCCACCCTGTGTGATGGAATACTATGGGAAAACAGCTTTGATTTCCACTATTTAATCATCACAGAATGGCGTAGCAACTCACTGCTGGTGGACTAAATGTTTAAAGTAACACCTAGGAGGGAGGACAGGTATGAGACAGAGGTGGGAGAGAGAGAGTCCGAGTCCCCGGGTGCTGATGGGACGTGTCTATTTGCGACACAAGATGGTTTGTTGACATCTCAGACCTCAAGACGGCGGACCCCTGGGTGTTGGATGTATTACCAGAGTTAGTGTGGGAGGGTGGCTTTGTTTGCGGACCGGCGTGGCACGGGGAGTCGGGGGAGACGTCAGGGTAGGCCACTAGCGCACAGGAAGTGGGGAAAGGTCACGTCTGGGCAGGTCAGTAGAGCACAGAAAGTGGGGAAGGGATGTCAAGATAGGCTAGTGTCACTGGGAAAGTGAGGGCATCAAAGGAAAGTGGCAGAGGACGAAGGTGTTATTGTATTTAGTCTCGTGATGTAGCTGCCATGTCGGTTCATGTCTGTGGATGGAAGAATGTTTTGGGACCAGGATGGCGGCATATTGTTGAGCAAAAATGGATACAACGGCCATGTGCCGCTACGCTATCCTGTATGATGGTTTCACAATGGTAACAAATACTAGCTACGTTTCTCTGTTATATTTTATCACTCATTGTGTTGGAATTTGTCAGACTGAGTTGGGAGACTTCATTAGGCCAAGATGAATGACAAAAATTGTAAATACTTAGTGGCAGAAACAGTATATCAACTGAAATTCGACCAGTTATAAAGACATTAGCAACCAGTGTTCAGAATTTGTTTTTGCGGCCATTACAAAAACTGAGTGTGCCAGCACTACTCCTGGAGAATTTGTAAATATGGACCAACTAAAAAAAAATGGTGTGTTAATATGATCACCCACGAAATGCCGTACTCTCTTGAATAAAGAGGAATGTCATTCCAAAACCTGGACATACTTCCACTCTAAAATGTGCAGTGACTCAATAAATGAGAGTGTTATGGCGGAAACTGCCAGGCAAGATGGACGTGTAACAGAATATAGAATTTACAACCATACAGGCAGCAGTAAAGGTAAGAATATGTCATCATCTAGGAACCATCATAGACTGGTAACGTAACCAGTGACAGGTTCACCAGAACCACAGTTATAGAATCCAAGAAAAAAACTCCCAGCTCATCGATAAAAGGTGTCATTATCACAACTGCGATAAAAAAAAATATAGGATGGACCTGGAGGTTACCTGGAGGTTATTCCGGGGATCAACGCCCCCGCGGCCCGGTCCATGACCAGGCCTCCCGATGGATCAGGGCCTGATCAACTAGGCTGTTACTGCTGGCCGCACGCAGTCCAATGTACGAACCACAGCCCGGCTGATCCGGCACTGACTTTAGGTATCTGTCCAGCTCTCTCTTGAAGGCAGCCAGGGGTTTATTACCAATTCCCCTAATGCTTGATGGGAGGCTGTTGAACAGTCTTGGGCCCCGGACACTTATGGTGTTTTCCCTTAGTGTACCAATGGCTCCCCTACTTTTAATTGGGGGCATTTTGCATCGCCTGCCCAGTCTTTTACTTTTGTAGGGAGTGATTTCTGTGTGCAGATTTGGGACCATTCCTTCCAAGATTTTCCAAGTGTAGATTATGATATATCTCTCCCTTCTGCGTTCCAACGAGTACAAGTCAAGTGCTTCCAAGCGTTCCCAGTAGTTAAGGTGCTTGACAGAACTTATACGTGCAGTAAAGGATCTCTGTACACTCTCTAGATCTCTGGACAATAAGAAGCTTAAAACAAGGGATGCCAAGTCATTGATGATCCCATTTAAGTCACTTTTTCTTTCTAGACCGGAATACTGCTGTACACTAACAGCCCCTTCCAAAGCAGGCGAAATTACAGATCTGGAGATGATACCTTCACTGCACGTATAACCTCAATAAGACACCTCAGTTACAGGAAACCTTTGAAGTCCCTTGACCTTTGCCCCTTGGAACATAGGCAAGAAAAGTGCTTCATAATTTACGCCTGGAAAATCCTAGAGGGACTGGTCCCAAATCTACACACAGAAATACCTCCATTTGAAAGCAAACGACACGGCAGACGTTGCAATATCCTCCCAAAAGCAAAGGTGCCATGAGGTCAGGGGCCAAAGGCTGTGCAGCAGACTCCCATCATACATAAGGGGGATTACCAATAGACCCCTGACTGTCTTTAAGAGGGAACTGGACAGATACCTGAAGTCAGTTCCTGACATCCTGGCTGTAGTTCGTACTTTGGATTTCGTGTGGCCAGCAGTACAGCCTGGTTTATCAGGCCCTGATCCACCTTGAGGCCCAGTCATGGACCGGGTCGCAGGGGGCGTTGACTCCCCGAGTCTCCCTCCAGGTAGACTCCAGGTACCTGGAGTCTGCCTACCCTGACCAGGCCGCGGGGGGCGTTAACCCCTGGAAGCATTTTTCAGGTATCCAGGCATCTCTCTGGAATGTCATATCCAGCGTAAGAAACCTACGCAGTCCTGTTTAAGAGTAAGTTGTCCAGTCTTGTGTAAAAAAACACTCCAGTCTATTGTAAGAAAACACTCCAGTTTTACTACTACAACCACCCCACCAGTCACTACAACCACCACCAGTTTCACTACAACAACCACCCTACCAGTCACTGTCACTACAACCACCACCAGTTTCATTATACAACCACCTCACCAGTCACTGTCACTACAACCACCACCAGTTTCATTATACAACCACCCTACCAGTCACTGTCACTACAACCACCACCAGTTTCATTATACAACCACCCTACCAGTCACTGTCACTACAACCACCACCAGTTTCATTACAACAACCACCCTACCAGTCACTGTCACTACAACCACCACCAGTTTCATTACAACAACCACCCTACCAGTCACTGTCACTACAACCACCACCAGTTTCATTATACAACCACCCTACCAGTCACTGTCACTACAACCACCACCAGTTTCACTATACAACCACCCCACCAGTCACTACAACCACCAGCAACACTACCACAACCATCACCATCACCACCACCACCTTCACCAACACTAACACTGCCACGACCACCACCTTTCCAACCACCACCATCACCACCACCACCACCACCGCCGCGGGGTGGTTGCTAGGAAGCACTCCTAGGAGCGGAAGGTTGCTGGGCACAGGCGCCAAGCTAAGACCAAATTACCCCACCATAATGGCTCCTGGAATTTTATTAACGCCCCGTGGCTCCCCCAGAATATTGAGGAGGGGAGAGTGTGTTGGGGAGAGTTCTGGGGAGAGTGCTGAGGAGAGTTCTGGGGAGAGTGCTGAGGAGAGTTCTGGGGAGAGTGCTGAGGAGAGTTCTAGGGAGAGTGCTGAGGAGAGTTCTGGGGAGAGGGCTGAGGAGAGTTCTGGGGAGAGTGCTGAGGAGAGTTCTGGGGAGAGGGCTGAGGAGAGTTCTGGGGAGAGTGCTGAGGAGAGTGTTGGGAGAGGGCTGGGGAGAGTGTTTGGGAGAGTGCTGGGGAGAGTGTTGGGGAGAGTGTTGGGGAGAGTGTTGGGGAGAGTGTTGGGGAGAGTGTTGGGGAGAGTGTTGGGGAGAGTGTTGGGGAGAGTGTTGGGGAGAGTGTTGGGGAGAGTGTTGGAGAGTGTGTTGGGGAGAGTGTTGGGGAGAGTGTTGGGGAGAGTGTTGGGGAGAGTGTTGGGGAGAGTGTTGGGGAGAGTGTTGGGGAGAGTGTTGGGGAGAGTGTTGGGGAGAGTGTTGGAGAGTGTGTTGGGGAGAGTGTTGGGGAGAGTGTTGGGGAGAGTGTTGGGGAGAGTGTTAGGGAGAGCGTTGGGGAGAGTGTTGGGGAGAGTGTTGGGGAGAGTGTTGGGGAGAGTGTTGGGGAGAGTGTTGGGAGGAGTGTTGGGGAGAGTGTTGGGGAGAGTGTTGGGATGAGTGTTGGGGAGAGTGTTGGGGAGAGTGTTGGAGAGTGTGTTGGGGAGAGTGTTGGGGAGAGTGCTGGGGAGAGTGTTGGGGAGAGTGTTAGGGAGAGCGTTGGGGAGAGTGTTGGGGAGAGTGTTGGGGAGAGTGTTAGGGAGAGTGTTGGGGAGAGTGTTGGGGAGAGTGTTGGGGAGAGTGTTAGGGAGAGTGTTGGGGAGAGTGTTAGGGAGAGCGTTGGGGAGAGCGTTGGGGAGAGTGTTGGGGAGAGTGTTGGGGAGAGTGTTGGGGAGAGTGTTGGGGAGAGTGTTGGGGAGAGTGTTAGGGAGAGTGTTGGGGAGAGTGTTGGGGAGAGTGTTAGGGAGAGTGTTGGGGAGAGTGTTGGGGAGAGTGTTGGGGAGAGTGTTGGGGAGAGTGTTGGGGAGAGTGTTGGGGAGAGTGTTGGGGAGAGTGTTGGGGAGAGTGTTGGGGAGAGTGTTAGGGAGAGTGTTGGGAAGAGTGTTGGGGAGAGTGTTGGGGAGAGTGTTGGGGAGAGTGTTGGGGAGAGTGTTGGGAGAGTGTTGGGGAGAGTGTTGGGAGAGTGTTGGGGAGAGTGTTGGGGAGAGTGTTGGGGAGAGTGTTGGGGAGAGTGTTGGGGAGAGTGTTGGGGAGAGTGTTGGGGAGAGTGTTGGGGAGAGTGTTGGGGAGAGTGTTGGGGAGAGTGTTAGGGAGAGTGTTGGGGAGAGTGTTGGGGAGAGTGTTGGGGAGAGTGTTGGGGAGAGTGTTGGGGAGAGTGTTGGGGAGAGTGTTGGAGAGTGTGTTGGGGAGAGTGTTGGGGAGAGTGTTGGGGAGAGTGTTGGGGAGAGGGTTGGGAGGAGTGTTGGGGAGAGTGTGGGGGAGAGTGTTGGGGAGAGTGTTGGGGAGAGTGTTGGGGAGAGTGTTGGGGAGAGTGTTGGGGAGAGTGTTGGGAGGAGTGTTGGGGAGAGTGTGGGGGAGAGTGTTGGGGAGAGTGTTGGGGAGAGTGTTGGGGAGAGTGTTGGAGAGTGTGTTGGGGAGAGTGTTGGGGAGAGTGCTGGGGAGAGTGTTGGGGAGAGTGTTAGGGAGAGCGTTGGGGAGAGTGTTGGGGAGAGTGTTGGGGAGAGTGTTAGGGAGAGTGTTGGGGAGAGTGTTGGGGAGAGTGTTGGGGAGAGTGTTAGGGAGAGTGTTGGGGAGAGTGTTAGGGAGAGCGTTGGGGAGAGCGTTGGGGAGAGTGTTGGGGAGAGTGTTGGGGAGAGTGTTGGGGAGAGTGTTGGGGAGAGTGTTAGGGAGAGTGTTGGGGAGAGTGTTGGGGAGAGTGTTAGGGAGAGTGTTGGGGAGAGTGTTGGGGAGAGTGTTGGGGAGAGTGTTGGGGAGAGTGTTGGGGAGAGTGTTGGGGAGAGTGTTGGGGAGAGTGTTGGGGAGAGTGTTGGGGAGAGTGTTGGGGAGAGTGTTGGGGAGAGTGTTAGGGAGAGTGTTGGGAAGAGTGTTGGGGAGAGTGTTGGGGAGAGTGTTGGGGAGAGTGTTGGGGAGAGTGTTAGGGAGAGTGTTGGGAGAGTGTTGGGGAGAGTGTTTGGGAGAGTGTTGGGAAGAGTGTTGGGGAGAGTGTTGGGGAGAGTGTTGGGGAGAGTGTTGGGGAGAGTGTTGGGGAGAGTGTTGGGGAGAGTGTTGGGGAGAGTGTTGAGGAGAGTGTTGGGGAGAGTGTTGGGGAGAGTGTTGGGGAGAGTGTTGGGGAGAGTGTTGGGGAGAGTGTTGGGAAGAGTGTTAATGAGAGTGTTGGGGAGAGTGTTGGGGAGAGTGTTAGGGAGGGTGTTGGGGAGAGTGTTGGGGAGAGTGTTGGGGAGAGTGTTGGGGAGAGTGTTAGGGAGAGTGTTGGGGAGAGTGTTGGGGAGAGTGTTGGGAGAGTGTTGGGGAGAGTGTTAGGGAGGGTGTTGGGGAGAGTGTTGGGGAGAGTGTTGGGGAGAGTGTTGGGGAGAGTGTTAGGGAGAGTGTTGGGGAGAGTGTTGGGGAGAGTGTTGGGAGAGTGTTGGGGAGAGTGTTAGGGAGAGTGTTGGGGAGAGTGTTGGGGAGAGTGTTGGGGAGAGTGTTGGGGAGAGGTGTAGATGATAATCATTTCATTATTTCTGTTGCTGTTGTTGTTGTAATTCAAATCACATTACTCTCTCTCTCTCTCTCTCTCTCTCTCTCTCTCTCTCTCTCTCTCTCTCTCTCTCTCTCTCTCTCTCTCTCTCTCTCTCTCTCTCTCTCTCTCTCTCGCTCTCGTCATTAATGTTTATTAAAATCTTGGTTGTCATGGTAACTTGAAAATTTTCCTCATTATTTTTTCTGGCTTTTCTCCACACCTGAAAATAATAGGTTGATTTTTCTTCTCTTCCTTCTGTCTATCTTGGTAGATTTTTTGTTCGTGGTAAAGAGAGAGAGAGAGAGAGAGAGAGAGAGAGAGAGAGAGAGAGAGAGAGAGAGAGAGAGAGAGAGAGAGAGAGAGAGAGAGAGAGAGAGAGAGAGAGTTAATGATAAAGCCATAGTGAGGGGAGAGTGAAGATAGAGTGAGGGGAAAGTGAGGTGCCTGGGTGCTGGTATATATATTGGAGGTGTCTTACTGGTTGCCTAGGAGACACCATCCCTCTGGCTGACACACACACACACACACACACACACACACACACACACACACACACACACACACACACACACACACACACATACACACACATAAACACACACATACACACACACACACACATATATGCACAAGCACCTGGAATAGACCTCCTACCTGGAGAGAGATCCGGTGGTCAACGCCCCCACGGCCCGGTTCATGACAAGCTCTCACAGTGCATCAGGGCCTGATCACCCAGGCTGTTACTGCTGGCCATGCTCAATCTAACGTACGAACCACAGCCCACCTGGTCATGCACTGACTTTAGGTATCTATCCACTTCTTGAAGACAACCAGGGGTCAATTGGTAATCCCCCTTATGTATGATGAGAGGCTGTTGGAGAGCCTTTGGCCTCTGACACTTACTGTGTTTTCTCTCAGCCTACTCACGGTACTCTTGCTTTCCCCTGGGGGATGTTGCTCCATATGTATACTCCGACTTTGCTCACTGTAAATAACGCATTACCACCTTTATTTGAGCGTGTGTGACCTAATTCATGTCTGCATGGATAACTCATTACGATTGTGACCAGATATAAAGATGTAACTAGTTCATTATCACTGTAACTTGTTCAGATTTCAAAACTTTGCGGCGCAGTCCCTGAACCCATTATGTACCTCTGTAACCTTTGCACTTCCACCCATAGGATGGGTATGGGGTGCATATTAAACATATTTAACTAAACTAACCTTTCTCACCTGCGATCCAGGGAGTAGATGTCAAGAGACTTCAGACGTTCTCACCTGCGCTCCAGGAGGTAGAAATCAAGGGACTTCAAACGTTCTCAACTGCATTCCAGGAGGTAGAAATCAAGGGACTTGAAACGTTCTCAACTGCGCTCCAGGAGGTAGAAATCAAGGGAACTCAAACGTTCCCAGCAACTGAGGTTGTTTACTGAACTTATATATGCAATGAAGGTTCTCTGTACATTCTCAGCTCTGCAATTTCGTCTGCCTTGAAAGAAACTGTCAGTGCATAGCAGCATTCCAGCCTGGATAGAACTAGTGACTTAAAAAGGAACATCAGTGGCTTGGCATCCATTGTTTTAAAGGTTCTCATTATCCATTCTATCATTTTCCTCGCAGTCGTGAACATGACACTTTAGTGGTTCTTGAAGGTGAGATCCTCTGATATTATTTATCACTACTAAGTCCTTCACATTAGTTTTTCCCACTATTGTGTAGTTATAATTTGACTTACACTCTGTTCTAGCTTTGAATTCCTCAAGTTTTCTGTAATGGAGTAGCTGGAATTTGTCCTCACTAAACATCAAATTGTTTTCCGCGAGTCAATGGAAAAGTTGGTTCATATCCACTTGAAGATTTAGTGTCCCCAGTGGATGATACTCTTTTGTAAATTCTAGTATCGTCTGCAAAAGGATGACATTGAACTATGTTTGCATTTTCGTCTATGTCTGATATGAGGACGAGGAAAAGGACGGAGACGAGTACTGTTCCTCGTGGAACAGAGCTTTTCACTGTAGCAACCTCTGACTTATATCTGTTTAGCATTGCTCTTTGTGCTTTCTAGGATAAAAAATTAAGATCCATTTTGTGCACTATTACACTATGATCGCACTTGCCTTCCAGTGCGTCCAAGACCATGTCATAGTGGTCCAGTAGGTGTGAGCAATATGAGCGTCCTGCTTTGAACCCATGCTACCCAGGATTGTGCAAAATTTGGGAATCCAAATGGTTGGTGATTTTGCTTCTTAGAACCCTTTCTAAGATTTTTATAATGCGGGACGTTAGAGCTATGGGTCTATTATTCTTTGCTATTGCTTTGCTGCCACCTCTGAAAAGCAGGGCAATGTCCGTTGTTTTAATAACTGTGGGAAGACCCCCGTGTCACATCTCCCTCTCCATAGCATTCACAAGGCACTCGACAGGCCTTTGTTACAGTTCTTGATGAACATGGAGCTCCACGAGTCTGGGTCTGGGGCTGAGTGCATAAGAATGTTGCCAATGGCTTTTTCAAAGTCCTTTGAAGTTAGTATTACGCCAGAAATTTTGGAGATGTTGATGATATTGTGTGCCTCTTTTACAAAACAAATTCGTTTTGTCAATGCTGAGTTCGTTTAACGGTTTACTATACACAGTCACACTGAGACTCCAATATCTCACTCACTTGTAGAAGAAAGGTTCACAGAACCGATACGTGGACATGTGTCTAATTTATCAACGTGTCGGTTCTCTAAACCTTTATTCTACATTCCTGCCTGACACAGCAGCATCTTGGGATCTTAATACAGGGAATTCTTCAACTTGCCTAACCCTTGGGTACGACCTACTTCCACATTCGTCAAATGTGATACCACCCACGACTGCTGCACCTCTCCTGCCTGCAGTATATAAGCCACTTCGCACATATGCTGTATTCTTTTCAATACTGAGGGACTAATCACATCGACTCAAGGCTGAGAGATTGATTACATCAACCTCCTCCTGTTCTTCATCATTCTCCTTTGTATGGACTGATGAAGCCACTGTGTGGCGAAACGTTTCCTCATTAAAGATACCCAAATGTTGCACATGTGTCTAATTTATCATCTCGCTCATTTCTTTGCTGGCATACATACACACACAGGCATACTTACACACACACATACACACACATACACACATTGAAGCGACCACTATTGTTGTTAGCAGAAAACTGTTTTGACCTGACGTGTTAGTTCACCCTTCCTAGCAGACTGACAGCAGCTGTGTGGGGAGGTAGAGGATGGGAGGGAGAAAGGGAGGGGAGTGAGGGAGTGAGGAAGGTAGGAGGGAGTGTGAGGGACGGGAGGAAAGAAGAGGGAGTGTGTGAATGTGGGTATGAAGGTGTGTGTAGTGAGAAGGGAAAGGGGATGTGCAAGGGGAAGGGGGGAGTGAGGGAAAGGAAGTGTGATGGAAGCTGGGAAGGAAAGAGGAAGGGAGAGTGAGGAAAGAGGAAGGGAGAGTGAGGAAAGAACAGAGGAAAAGTGAGAAGGCAGTATGGAGCAGTGTAAGGCTATGTGGAAAGAGGAGAGATAATGATACTGTGTGTGTGTGTGTGTGTGTGTGTGTGTGTGTGTGTGTGTGTGTGTGAGAGAGAGAGAGAGAGAGAGAGAGAGAGAGAGAGAGAGAGAGAGAGAGAGAGAGAAAGCAGCTGTCACATGAGCTGAGGTTAGATAACAAGTCTTAGCTTGTAAATAAAGGAAGTAAATCATAACCTAACCGTGTAAAACCATTGAGTAAGTAATGTAAAAAGACTGGAAGGAGTGATGAATTCCTTGTAATTAACATCATTAAGTGCACTGACACCCTTCACCCCAAACTTGAATACTTCCAGCAGGTACTGGAGTATTCTTACACTGGATAAAACGTTCCAGCAGGTACTGGAGTATTCTTACACTGGATAAAACGTTCCAGCAGGTACTGGAGTATTCTTACACTGGATAAAACGTTCCAGCAGGTACTGGAGTATTCTTACACTGGATAAAACGTTCCAGCAGGTACTGGAGTATTCTTACACTGGATAAAACGTTCCAGCAGGTACTGGAGTATTCTTACACTGGATAAAACGTTCCAGCAGGTACTGGAGTATTCTTACACTGGATAAAACGTTCCAGCAGGTACTGGAGTATTCTTACACTGGATAAAACGTTCCAGCAGGTACTGGAGTATTCTTACACTGGATAAAACGTTCCAGCAGGTACTGGAGTATTCTTACACTGGATAAAACGTTCCAGCAGGTACTGGAGTATTCTTACACTGGATAAAACGTTCCAGCAGGTACTGCAGTATTCTTACACTGGATAAAACGTTCCAGCAGGTACTGGAGTATTCTTACACTGGATAAAACGTTCCAGCAGGTACTGCAGTATTCTTACACTGGATAAAACGTTCCAGCAGGTACTGGAGTATTCTTACACTGGATAAAACGTTCCAGCAGGTACTGGAGTATTCTTACACTGGATAAAACGTTCCAGCAGGTACTGGAGTATTCTTACACTGGATAAAACGTTCCAACAGGTACTGGAGTATTCTTACACTGGATAAAACGTTCCAGCAGGTACTGCAATATTCTTATACTGGATAAAACGTTCCAGCAGGTACTGCAATATTCTTACACTGGATAAAACGTTCCAGCAGGTACTGGAGTATTCTTACACTGGATAAAACGTTCCAGCAGGTACTGGAGTATTCTTACACTGGATAAAACGTTCCAGCAGGTACTGGAGTATTCTTACACTGGATAAAACGTTCCAGCAGGTACTGGAGTATTCTTACACTGGATAAAACGTTCCAGCAGGTACTGGAGTATTCTTACACTGGATAAAACGTTCCAGCAGGTACTGGAGTATTCTTACAGAGTCGACCCACAAAAGTGGGCTAACATACAGGTACCATTTTTGCTTCTAGCTGAGCAAAGGCAGCAGCGGTGTGAGGAAACTTGTCCATATGTACCTTCCAGCCAGGATCTCGAACCCAGGACCTTGCTATTGTGAACTGAACGCTCACAAGGATGAGCAACGCTGCACCCCGATGAAAGAGACTTAATATGGAAGGATAGGAGTGTGATAGGGATTGAGTGTAGTAGGCAGTATGGTAGGGAGTGAGAATGGTAGGGAGTGAGTGTGGTAGGGGTGAGTGTGGCAGGGAGCGAGTGTGGTAGAGAGAGAGTCAAGGTAGGGAGTGTAGTTGGGAGGGAGCGAACGAATAAGGGAGGGAATGAGGGTGGGGCGATGAGTAACAAGGAGTGCCAGGGAGTAGAAGTATATTCTCCCTTCTAAACTACGTTTGGTTCACTCTCCCTTTCATCATCTCAAATGATCGATATCTATTTTCTGAGAAATTTAATATTTATTTAAGCTTATTTGTATAATCAAACAACAACAATAGGATTGAAAACAAGACAATATTAGCAAAAATAGCAACACAAACACATCCACATCAGCAACAACAACAACGATGACAGCAGCAACGACAGTAACAATAACATTATGGACACAAAACAAAATTTCGGTAATGACAACAGCAACCTCAACAGAAGCAACAATAACAACAGGCAGAAGAGACCTCGCTACAACAGGCAGATAACAAAATACACATTAAACATGCGTAAACTTCTATAACCAGTTTCCTTCAAGGGGAACTTCGGGAAGCTTTACACGAAACACCTCAATAACTTCTTATGTAGACCGTCCAGTCAGGTGAAGGTGAGCACCTAGGTCAGTCAGGTGAAGGTGAGCACCTAGGTCAGTCAGGTGAAGGTGAGCACCTAGGTCAGTCAGGTGAAGGTGAGCACCTAGGTTATGGGACATGCACTGCTGAGTGAGGTCAGGTGAAGAATTAGGTCAGATGACTTCGGTTGCTGCGTGGGTGAGGTCAGGTGAAGCAACTGGAGTTGGGTACCTGGGTCATGTGACATGTACTCTTGCTGAGTGAGTGAGTACAGAAATAACCCTCATTTACAAGAGGCTTCATTTTCTTAAGAGGCGATATTATGCGGGAGTTATTTATGTGCTGGTCCAGCTACGGTATTGTGACTTTATATTATACTTTGCACGAGTGACGTCAGGTGTAGGTGAGGACCCGGGTCAGACGAGGGCTGGTAACAGGGAAAAAAAAGAGCGAGTGGTGTTGCAAGTGTAAAAAGAACTTCTTGGTTCTGCTCTATAGTATCGTACGCTAGTTTGAAGGCAGCTACACTTAACTCTTTTTTTTTTTTTTTACTCTATCCGCATATAACACATGTTGGTCTATATCGCAGGCCATGTGTACATTCTTTTTCCTTTGTACCAAGTGCGCATTATTAATGTGTGTTCTACACAAGTACTTATGTTCTAGTTTTGTGTTAAGATCGCAGGCCATCTTCCATTTCCAGAATTTGTTGGAAGCGGCGTAAGGAGTGGCGTAAACTTCCGTGTTGCTAGATATAGAGTAGATACAGTTTAGTGATGTTCTGTTGGTGATGGATGATACCACTCCCTCACCAGGGAGGTATGGTAGTGATGTCCTGCGGGCACCGTATGATACCTCTCCCATACCAGTGAAGGATGAGTGCAGTGTTATCGTGGAAGGAAATCTATGCCTATCGACCTTGTTGTTTTCCTTGGGGGGATTCTAGGAGTGACCATTAAATGCTGGGAGAAGCTGAAACCCAGCAAAGAAGTCAAAGCATTAGCAGCATTCCTTTTCTCAGTACTCATTGCTGCAAACTCTAATTGGCTCTGAGGAAGAATCCAATCAGACACTCCCACTCTTGTTTTTTTTTCTGTCACGGCGAGAAAAGTAATGGATAAGGTTAACCCTATGGCTCGGCTCTCTGCAGATCTTGAATTTGAGGGCGTTGTCATCGATGAGTAGTAGAACATCGAGAAGATTGACTCATCTCCCTCTTTTCCTCAGGGTAGAGCAGTACAGAAGGTTCCACACTGCTGACACTGTAAGGTCCTCGAAGTCTAGATATCTGCGAGCCACGATAAAGACATCGTCAAAGTTTCCTAACCCGATGACGTTCAAGGAAATACGTGGGCAAAAGGCTCGTTCTCAAGATGATCCATGTAGAGGCTAGCCAGTAACTCACAGTGAGGTCAGCCCCACCCATGTGAAGAACGAAGTATCAGCTAGGCTGGCAAACTAGTTTCTCGTTTCGGATGTTGGCATTTGTCATTCTGTTGAGCTCTCAAGTGTCTAGTAAGCTGCTGATAGTGCATAGAGGTTCTATAAGGTGTTTGATGGAAAAAACTGTCAGTTTGTTGGGTACTACCATTACCAGGGTAAAATGGGTCAAATGGGTTGACTGTCTTGGGAAGCTAATACATGCTGGCAGGTTTGAGGTTGTTGGGAATAAAATAGCAACCCTGCCTATCTTGTTCCGATTGTTTAAGTTACCCCTCCTCTCTTTCTTAACCCATTTCTCTTTCTTCCCTACTTAATTCTTTCCTTCCTTCCCCTCATCTCCTCCTTTTTTCCTTCCTTCTTCTCCTTCCTTCTCTATTTACTTCCTTCTTTTCTTCCTTCCTTTCTCACCTTCATTCTCTCTTCATCTTCCTTCCTCCATCTGCCTTCCCTCCTCCTCTTCTTTGCATCATCCCTCCTTACCTTCTTTCTTCTCTCACCTCCTTTCTCCTCACCTCTCTTCCCTTCTCGCCTCCTTCCTTCCTTCCTTCTTCACCTCCTTCTCTTCTCACTTCCCACCTTCCTCCCCCTCCACCTAGTCAATCAATCAATACCTTCAACCATAAAGCTGGCTTGCTTTCTCCCTGCTTGCTTGTCTTACTCCTGCTTTCTTCCTGCTTGCTTGTCTTATTCCTGCTTTATCCCTGCTTGCTTGTCTTACTCCTGCTTTCTTCCTGCTTGCTTGTCTTACTTCTGCTTTCACCCTGCTTGCTTGCTTTTCTCTTCCTTTCTCTCTCCTTCATTGTCTTACCTTAGCTTTCTCCTTTGCTGTATTGCATTTCACTTGTTTTGTCGATAATTGTTTGTTTTCTTGTTTGCCT
Organism: Cherax quadricarinatus; assembly: GCF_038502225.1. Taxonomy (NCBI): domain Eukaryota; kingdom Metazoa; phylum Arthropoda; class Malacostraca; order Decapoda; family Parastacidae; genus Cherax; species Cherax quadricarinatus. The sequence goes on from NC_091317.1 coordinate 22,447,308, forward strand.
ATTTTTTTATTGTTTCATTACCTTATTACTGTTTCTTCCTCATTTGCCTTTCTTTCTCTTGCTTTTCTAAAGTTTACTTGTCTTACTTTTGCTATCTTATTGCATTCTTCTTTTACTAATGTGGGTCAAGAGCACTTTGCCAGCATTAATTAAGGGGCCCCTTCTTTCCCCTTGATGGGATGATTTGTCTGACTGTTTGCTTGCTTAGTTTCCTTGAGTTGTCTAAATATCTGCTCTGCTCTGTTTGTTTATTGGCTGGCGAAACGCCTCTATAACGACACCCAGTCGGTGTTATGTACCACAGGTGTTATGGTACTTGTCAAACACTGGAACAACATAGAATCCTGGTACAGAGGACAGTTTTCAAATGACTTAAGACCCGCGCCGAGAAACGCTTGTCCTGTTTCCTGACAAACCTTACCTAACCTAACCTAACCTAACTACTTGCTACCTCTGGCCCACCTCTAAGGCACGATCTGCTTTCCCTGGGGCATCCCACCTACCAGTGAAAATGCCTTCCTCTGCTGCACCTTGTCTTACTCCTGTATATAAGAACACTTCCTCCTGCTTATAAAAAATGGTTACAGTTATAACCAGCGGAAGGCCTCAGTCAGACGCCCTAAAGCTCCAGGTGCGGGGTCATCATAAGACTAAGACCTGCGTCAAGAAACACTTGTCCCGTTACCTGACAAATCTTACCTAACCCAACCCTGCGTGTGCTTCATCAAGACTGCGGTACTGAGCACCTGCTGCTAGACTGAGGCACCGGTACTGAGCACCTGCTGCTAGACTGAGGCACCGGTACTGAGCACCTACTGCTAGACTGAGGCACCGGTACTGAACACCTGCTGCTATACTGAGGCACCGGTACTGAGCACCTGCTGCTAGACTGAGGCACCGGTACTGAGCACCTGCTGCTAGACAGAGGCACCGGTACTGAGCACCTGCTGCTAGACTGAGGCACCGGTACTGAGCACCTGCTGCTAGACTGAGGCACCGGTACTGAGCACCTACTGCTAGACTGAGGCACCGGTACTGAACACCTGCTGCTATACTGAGGCACCGGTACTGAGCACCTGCTGCTAGACTGAGGCACCGGTACTGAGCACCTGCTGCTAGACTGAGGCACCGGTACTAAGCACGTGCTGCTAGAATGAGGCACCGGTACTGAGCACCAGCTGCTAGACTGAGGTACCGGCACTGAGCGCCTGCTGCTAGACTGAGGCACCGGTACTGAACACCTGCTGCTATACTGAGGCACCGGTACTGAGCACCAGCTGCTAGACTGAGGTACCGGCACTGAGCGCCTGCTGCTAGACTGAGGCACCGGTACTGAGCACCTGCTGCTAGACTGAGGCACCGGCACTGAGCACCTGCTGCTAGACTGAGGCACCGGTACTGAGCACCAGCTGCTAGACTGAGGTACCGGCACTGAGCGCCTGCTGCTAGACTGAGGCACCGGCACTGAGCACCTGCTGCTAGACTGAGGCACCGGTACTGAGCACGTGCTGCTAGAATGAGGAACCGGTACTGAGCACCTGCTGCTAGAATGAGGAACCGGTACTGAGCAACTGCTGCTAGACTGAGGCACCGGTACTGAGCAACTGCTGCTAGACTGAGGCACCGGTACTGATTTCTAATTCCTCCCGGTATTGTACCGATAAAGACGCTGGTGGGCGAGACGTCAACAAAATAAAGATACCCAGTTGTTTCTCCAACTAGTCGATGTTATATACCTTTGGTTTGTCTGACTGAGAGATTGGTTTGTCTGACTGAGAGATTGGTTTGTCTGACTGAGAGATTGGTTTGTCTGACTGAGAGATTGGTTTGTCTGACTGAGAGATTGGTTTGTCTGACTGAGAGATTGGTTTGTCTGACTGAGAGATTGGTTTGTCTGACTGAGAGATTGGTTTGTCTGACTGAGAGATTGGTTTGTCTGACTGAGAGATTGGTTTGTCTGATTGAGAGATTGGTTTGTCTGACTGAAAGCTTGGTTTGTCTGACTGAGAGATTGGTTTGTCTGACTGAGAGATTGGTTTGTCTGACTGAGAGATTGGTTTGTCTGACTGAGAGATTGGTTTGTTTGACTGAGAGATTGGTTTGTCTGACTGAAAGCTTGGTTTGTCTGACTGAGAGATTGGTTTGTCTGACTGAGAGATTGGTTTGTCTGACTGAGAGATTGGTTTGTTTGACTGAGAGATTGGTTTGTCTGACTGAGAGATTGGTTTGTCTGACTGAGAGATTGGTTTGTCTGACTGAGAGATTGGTTTGTCTGACTGAGAGATTGGTTTGTCTGACTGAGAGATTGGTTTGTCTGACTGAGAGATTGGTTTGTCTGACTGACAGATTGGTTTGTCTGACTGAGAGATTGGTTTGTCTGACTGAGAGATTGGTTTGTCTGACTGAGAGATTGGTTTGTCTGACTGAGAGATTGGTTTGTCTGACTGAGAGATTGGTTTGTCTGACTGAGAGATTGGTTTGTCTGACTGAGAGATTGGTTTGTCTGACTGAGAGATTGGTTTGTCTGACTGAGAGATTGGTTTGTTTGACTGAGAGACTGGTTTGTCTGACTGAGAGATTGGTTTGTCTGACTGAGAGATTGGTTTGTCTGACTGAGAGATTGGTTTGTCTGACTGAGAGATTGGTTTGTCTGACTGAGAGATTGGTTTGTCTGACTGAGAGATTGGTTTGTCTGACTGAGAGATTGGTTTGTCTGACTGAGAGATTGGTTTGTCTGACTGAGAGATTGGTTTGTCTGACTGAGAGATTGGTTTGTCTGACTGAGAGATTGGTTTGTCTGACTGAGAGATTGGTTTGTCTGACTGAGAGATTGGTTTGTCTGACTGAGAGATTGGTTTGTCTGACTGAGAGATTGGTTTGTCTGACTGAGAGATTGGTTTGTTTGACTGAGAGATTGGTTTGTCTGACTGAGAGATTGGTTTGTCTGACTGAGAGATTGGTTTGTCTGACTGAGAGATTGGTTTGTCTGACTGAGAGATTGGTTTGTCTGACTGAGAGATTGGTTTGTCTGACTGAGAGATTGGTTTGTCTGACTGAGAGATTGGTTTGTCTGACTGAGAGATTGGTTTGTCTGACTGAGAGATTGGTTTGTCTGACTGAGAGATTGGTTTGTCTGACTGAGAGATTGGTTTGTCTGACTGAGAGATTGGTTTTTCTGACTGAGAGTTTAATTTGTTTAATTATTTGCTTGCTTTGTTTTCTAGATTTCCTTCTCCTGATCCTCATACATAAATCACTGTTTACTTGCTTTTATTCTTGCTTATCTGCTATCATAGCTCCCTTCCTTTGCTTGTTTGTTTACTGACTTGTTTGAGTCATTCTTGCTTTACGACATGAGTGACTTTGCTTGTTTTGATTATTTATCTCGTTGTTTACGTCTCTGCGTATTTGCTTCTCCATTTGCTTATGTCTCTGCTTGCTTGCGCCTTTGCTTGGTTCTCCCTTTGTTTCTCCTTTTCTTCCCAGCCTCTTTGCTCATATTTGTTCTTGCCCGTCTCGGTTATTCCTTGCTTACCTTCTTGCTTACTTGCTTGCTTCCATGCTTTCCTGCTTGCATATTTGCTTTTTTGCTTTCTTGATTATTTTCCTCTTTGCTTTTTTGCTTCTCGCTTGCTTGATTACTTTCCTGCTTGCTTGTTTGCTTTCCTGCTTGCTTGTTTGCTTTCCTGCTTGCTTGTTTGCTTTCCTGCTTACTTATTTGCTTCCCTGTTTGCTTGTTTACTTTCCTGCTTGCTTGTTTGCTTTTTTGATTGCTTGTTTGCTTTCCTGATTGCTTGTTTGCTTTTCTGATTGCTTGTTTGTTTTTCTGATTGCTTGCTTGCTTTCCTGCTTGCTTGTTTGCTTCCCTGTTTGCTTTATTGCTTTCCTGATTGCTTGATGGCTTTTCTGATTGCTTGTTTGCTTTCCTGCTTGATTGTTTGCTTGCCTGCTTGCTTGTTTGCTTCCTTACATGCTGGTTTGCTTTCTGCTTCTTTGAATGCCTCTCTTCTTGCTTGCTTCCCTGCTTGCTTGATTGCTTTCATGTTTGCCTGATTGCTTTAATGCTTCATTGTTTGCTTTTCTGCTTGTTTGGTTGCTTGTTTTCTTGCTTGTTTGCTTTCTGTTTGCTTGTTGTTTCCCTGCTTCCTTGTTTACTTTTTTCCTTCCTGAGTGCTACCCTTCTTGCTTGCTTCCCTGCTTGCTTATTACTTTTCTTGCTTGTTTGAATATTTTCTGCTTGCTTGAGTACCTCCTTGCTTGTCTCCCTACTTGTTTTTTCTCTTCTCTGCTTGTTTACTCCACGCTTAATCTATTGTTCGCTCGATTGCTTGCCTCCTTACCTGATAGTCTGATTGCTTGCTTGCCTGCTTGATTGCTTGCATGCCTGCTTGATTGCTTGCATGCCTGCTTGATTGCTTGCCTCCTTACCTGATAGTCTGATTGCTTGCTTGCCCGCTTGATTGCTTGCATGCCTGCTTGATTGCTTGCATGCCTGCTTGATTGCTTGCATGCCTGCTTGCTTGCTTGTTTATTGCTTTATTGCTTTCATGACTGCTTGCTTGCTTGCCTGTTTGATTGCTTGCATGCCTGCTTGCTTCCTTGTTTATTGTTTTATTGCTTTCATGTCTGCTTGATTGCTTGCTTGCCTGTTTGATTGCTTGCATGCCTGCTTGTACACGAGCTTCCATCACTCGATGGTTTTTTGCAGTCAGACATCACATTGATCCTTCAGAGAGGCAATCCTATTCTCTCCTCAATCATGTCAACACCACTGCTGACTCCCCCCTCCCCTGCCCCTCCCCTTCCACACCATCCACCCCAGACATCCCCTCCCTCACCCCTGACATCACTCTCGCTCACACCCCCCCCTTAACATCTCCTCCCTCACCACCCACCCCTGACATCCCTTCTCTCACCACTCACACCTGACATCACCCTCCCTCACCCCTGATATCATCTACCCTCAACCCCCCCCCCCCGGCCTGACCTCTCTAGTATTGTCTACTTTTCATTGGCTGTGTGTTGCATCGTCTGCCCAGTCTCTTCCTGTGTTGGCACAGTGTTACTTTTATACACAGTAGTACCACAGTGGTACTATTATACACAGTAGTACCACAGTGGTACTATTATACACAGTAGTACCACAATGGTACTATTATACACAGTAGTACCACAGTGGTACTATTATACACAGTAGTACCACAGTGGTACTATTATACACAGTAGTACCACAGTGGTACTATTATACACAGTAGTACCACAATGGTACTATTATACACAGTAGTACCACAGTGGTACTATTATACACAGTAGTACCACAGTGGTACTATTATACATAGTAGTACCACAGTGGTACTATTATACACAGTAGTACCACAGTGGTACTATTATACACAGTAGTACCACAATGGTACTATTATACACAGTAGTACCACAGTGGTACTATTATACACAGTAGTACCACAGTGGTACTATTATACACAGTAGTACCACAGTGGTACTATTATACACAGTAGTACCACAGTGGTACCATTATACACAGTAGTACCACAGTGGTACTATTATACACAGTAGTACCACAGTGGTACCATTATACACAGTAGTACCACAGTGGTACTATTATACATAGTAGTACCACAGTGGTACTATTATACACAGTAGTACCACAGTGGTACTATTATACACAGTAGTACCACAGTGGTGCTATTATACACAGTAGTACCACAGTGGTACTATTATACACAGTAGTACCACAGTGGTGCTATTATACACAGTAGTACCACAGTGGTACTATTATACACAGTAGTACCACAGTGGTGCTATTATACACAGTAGTACCACAGTGGTAATATTATGCACAGTAGTACCACAATAGTGCTATTATACACAGTAGTACCACAGTGGTACTATTATACACAGTAGTACCACAGTTGTACTATTATACACAGTAGTACCACAGTGGTATTATTATACACAGAAGTACCACAGTGGTACTATTATACACAGTAGTACCACAGTGGTACTATTATACACAGTAGTACCACAGTGGTACTATTAAATACAGTACTGTTATACAGCAGTAGTTCGTAATAGACGAATAGGGTTTGTAATAGGTGGATGGGAGTTCGTAAAAGAAGGATTGTGTTCGTAATAAGAGAATGAGATTCGTAATAGGCAAATGTAGGTTCGTAATAGGCGAATGGAATTTGTAATAGGCGGATGGGGTTCGTAATAGAGGAATGGGGTTCGTAATAGCGGAAGGAGTTCGTAATAAGGAGGATGGGGTTCGTAATAGACGAATGGGGTTCGAGAAACAAGAATGGGGATAATAATAGGAAGAGGCTGACCGAAATAGGCGGATGCTGTTCGTATTAGAAGAATGGGATTTGTAATAGGCTGATGGGGTTCGTAATAAGCGGGTCGGTGGAGAAGGGGAGCGAGGGGAGGGAACAAGGGGAGAGAACGAAGGGAGGGAACGAGGGAAGTTAACAACGGGAGGGAACGAAGGGAGAGAACGGGGGAGGTTAACAAGGGGAGGGGACAAGGGGTGGGAACGAGGCAGCGAGGGGAGGGAGCGTTAGGAGGGGAGGGGAGAGGACAGGGGAGGAAGAGAGTAGGAGGGAGGGGAGGGGAGGAAGTAGAGGGAGAGGAGATAGGCTGGAGGGCAGCTTAAGGTTAGCGGTGACCGGCGTGTGGCATCACTGTTGGCACCGCAGGGGCAGGGGGTATTAGGAGGGAGGGAGTGCCAGGAGGGAAGATCAGAGGGGGGGAAGTGCCACGGGAGGAGGGCAGGACTGAGCTGACAGGTCTGAGCTAGCCTGGGGGGGAGGAGGGGGTTCGATCGGGTATTATCTGTTCATAGGCACTCGCTCTGGCTCTTATGAACCCGATGACGCTGGCACTCTAAAGGAGCTTAGTGGCACTCTGTGTAGTGCTGCTAGTGGCACTGTGGTACTGTATGTGGTGTTGCATGCGGCAGTGTATGTGGCAATATTTAACAACGTGGCACTGTATGTGCAGCATAAACACGTTTTTATTCCAGTGTCTCAGCCACACATTTGACATTCTTAGAGAAAGTGATACACTGACGTTGGCTGGGGAGGCTGAGCTGGTTTATGGCAGTGTTCTCTTGGTGTTATTTGAAGACCCAGAGGATACACCTAAAATGTCATCATTGGAAATGCAACTGGAGCCTATGCAGACGATGAGTACCAGAGGATACAGCTAAAATGTCATCATTGGAAATGCAACTGGAGCCTATGCAGACGATGAGTACCAGAGGATACACCTAAAATGTCATCATTGGAAATGCAACTGGAGCCTATGAAGACGATGAGTACCAGACAAGAAATTTAGATTTATCCTGGACAATTATGAAGTTACTTGACTGTTATATGAGTGAAGGAAATGCAGTTTTAAGTTCCCTTTCCAGATCGATGGATATTTGCGAATTGTTCCAGCCACAGCACTGTGATCTGTATCTTCCGTCCAGTTTGCTTACATCCATGCGAGATATTCACCAATCCGTGTCCTCTGGAAATTACAAATCCAGCATCCGCGGTTCCCACTCTGAGTATTCGTATCACCGTGGAAGCATCCCGTTGGTTTAACTACACGAATCAGCATTTATGTATGTGTTTCTGCCTGTATAAATTTTACCTTTGTGTTGACGTTAAAAAGAGCGTTCGTGGATCACTATCTACAGGCTTTTGTTCGTGTTTTGTTGTTCGTACCCTCGCTGTGCTACTGCGTTCGTGCTAACAGCTTCACAGACAGGATAATATAACCCTCTATGTGTTCGTGCTTATGTGCTCATCATAATCCAATCGACAAAAGGGAAGAAAGTGGATTGGAAGGGGTAAGTAAGGGAAGGAAGGTTAGTGGGTGGTGAGGAAGTGGGTGGTTGCTAAGAGAAGGATAGGTGGGGGGAAATGGGCGGTTATTGGAAGGAGAGGTACAAGATGGGAATTAGAAAGGGGAAAAAAAAAAGATGATTAGGGTCTGGAAAATAAGGGGGTGTTGGAAGAAGAGGAGTGGATGTGAGTGGAGGGGGAAGAGGAAGAAATAAATGAGAGTACTAGGAAGCGGTGTGTAAGGGACCGAGAATGAGAAAGGGCAGAGAGAGAGGAATGCACATGTATTCTAGTGTCTTGTTTGTGTTTATCAATATTTTATTACGTTTAAACCACGTTTTTATACTGCACAAGTTTGTTTAATAAGGTTGGGATATAAGGGGAGAGGAAGAATGGACGGAGAGTGAGAGAGAGGGGGGGGGTAGGGGGGCAGAGATGTCATATATCAGCTCCATCACATCAACAGCTGTAGCGTCACATTTTTACAGCACATTACGTCGCTCAAACTGCATTTTCGCGGCACAAATGTGAGGCGGATTTGAATAGATAAATATATGAGTGTATTACTTATGAATATTTCACTAATGTAAGCTTTTCAATTACAAATATAACTGCGATCAGATTAATTGCTCCAGCTGGACGCGATATTTTTTTAGGGCTGATAGTATTATCAGACCTCCTAATGTTACCCAGCCTGAGCTGGTAACACTCGCTTCCACATATTATATAAATATATATATATATATATATATATATATATATATATATATATATATATATATATATATATATATATATATATATATATATATATATATATATATATATATATATATGTATATATATATATATATATATATATATATATATATATATATATATATATATATATATATATATATATATATATATATATATATATATATATATATATGTGTGTGTGTGTGTGTGTGTGTATGGTATTCTCATATGTTAATTTATCTACAAATCCAATAAATCGACATCCACTATACCAAAATAACATCTCATATAGAAGACGCTTCACAAGTGGATCCTGCGGGTAACGGTAGCATCACCTAACAAATATTATACATATTGTGTAGGTTACCACCTGTTTGTAATTATCTGTCTGTAGCTACAGGAACAAAGTCCTGCTCGTGGTGTTCAGTCTTCATTACTCTGTTCATTATTCATTTATTTTTTTTAATTTCCTTTGGTTGCAGCGCTTATTAATTCTTCTTCTAACGCATTCCACTGATCAGTTACTGTATTTGAGGAGAATATTTTCTACTAACCTTTCCACTGCACTCTGTCATCAATTTGCAACAATAGCTTCTTGTTATCCCTGTCTATATCTACTCTTTCAAGTTTTTATGTATGGTTACCATGTCTCTTCTTTTCCTGGTATCAGCCAAACGTAAATATCTTTAATGTTCTCAGTCTTTCATCATAGATCATCGTAGATCAGGTGTGGGCAACACACAACCGCCGCGTGTTCCAATTTTTGGCCTAATACAAGCTATAAACAACTTTCACAACACTGCAACATTACCATATTTGAAAGATATTCTATAACTAGGCAGTGCAGTATGTTTCTCACAATTTTAATATACGATTTTCCGGTGGCATATTTTTTTTAATAATAACTCCTAGATCGCTCTCTCTATCTGATACTTTAAATATCTGTCACACAGATATTTAAATTCTTCATGTGGCCTGATTTCACTTTCTCTCATTGCCATTACCTGACATTTATCTACATTAAATTTCATTGTCTATTTATCCAGATCGTCTTGTCAAGATTTAGTCATATTTTATTAATTTTACGTAAGATTTCCGCCTCGTCTACATTCATATAATTTTTTATTCTTTCTGATAAATCATTTGTGTGAATCAGAAACTTTAATGCGGCAAGTACAGATCCTTGTGGCACCCCACTTGTGACATCCTCCCATGTAGACATTTTTCCTCTTATAACTGTTTACGTTTTTCTCTCAAAGTCTCTCATTTATTTTCAGAATTTACCTTTAATTTGTCCTATATTTTGCAGTTTCCAAATTATTATTTCAAGAGGAACGTGAGCGAAACTTTCGTTTCTTTCCATCTTTCTTGAGAAAATTTCGGAATTGTGTCACAGTTTCTTAGCAAATTCTATATACATGAATTTTCAAGTGGAAAGCCAAATTGTTTTTACCAATTAATATATTATTCTGTACGTGTTGAATCCACTTTCTCTAATGGTTTTTACCAATAAGTTTACAACTCATCAAAAAACGAGCCTATAACTTAAATAGCCTTTCTTGTCGCATTTTTTTTAAATATAAACACAATATGTGACATCATCTATGTGTTTACTAATTTACTCTCTTGTAGCAAAATTTAAAAAGTTCCAAAAAGTGGATAAAATAATTCTTCTGACAAGATTCTATTAGTGATCCAAGAATGCTAGATAGTCTGGTTCTAGAACTTTCATCTTATCAACACTTAGTAACAATTTCTTAGCTTCCTCATTAGTTATTTCTCTGTCCTCGTAGTTACACGTCTGTCTGGGACTAATTTCTGCTACATGGAAAATAAGTTCTCCTGCGAACACTGAAACTTTATGACGTCTTAAAGTTCCTCCTCTACCTCGGTGATCTTGGCGTCATTTATTCTTTGTATTTTGTCTCTAACATTCAGCAGAAAGTACAGACCATCAGAAATATTTGAAGAAATAGGCTGCACGTAATAAAGGTAGATTTACCGACAATATTTACCTTAGTACTAACATGATGTAAAAGATTTACACAATGTTTATTGTGGGAGCATTCCCAATGTTTATTGTGGGAACCTTCCCAATGTTTATTATGGGAACATTCCCACAATAAACATTCCCAAATTAGTGAACCATTTTACAACATATCTCTCAGACAGATCAACATCTTGGGATCTGGATACAAGGAATTCCTCAATGCCTGCCTAACTTATAGGTATGACCTACTTCTGATAGTGGAATTTTTCCACTGGCGACTCCGCCTTCTGCTGCTTCAACTCACCTGTCTGCGGCATATAAGCCGCTCCTCCGTGTATATGCTGTACTCTTCTCAAGACTGATGGACTGAACACATCAACTCCAGGCTGAGGGACTGATTACCTCAAACTCCTTCTCTTCTTCCACCATTCATCTCTGTACCGGACTGAGAAAGCCACTTGTTGGCGAAAAAAAAAATTCCCCAAATATTCCCACGAAAGTCCAATTCTTCACCTTAGTACTGAGCACACAATACCAACAAGCCGCGGAATGAGACACATGTGCAACACCTGAGTGTCGTCAGCACCAACACCTGAGTGTCGTCAGCACCAACACCTAGGTGTTGCACATATGTCTTCTTGATTCTGCACGGGTACAGAGATAATCGGACACAGGTATGAACATAATATTGACTCACACTCACAAATGAATGACAACAAAAAAAGTGTCAAACACCTGGAAAACAACACATGTAATCCCATCACAGAAAAGATGAGAGACAAAAAGCGCAAGCTTACAGCCCGATGCATCAGGCAATCATCTAATGCACTGTGATGAAGGACACAGTAAGAACATATCAGGCAATCATCTAATGCACTGTGATGAAGGACACAGTAAGAACATATCTAGTAAAATGCGTCTAGAATACAGGTAGAATGCGTCTAGAACACAGGTAGAATACGTCTAGAGCATAGGTAGAATGCGTCTAGAGCACAGGTAGAATACGTCTAGAAAAAGGTAGAATGCATCTAGAACACAGAATGAGTTTAGAACACAGAATGCGTCTAGAACGCAGGTAGAATGCGTCTAGAACACAGGGAGAATGCGTTTAGAACACAGGTAGAATGCGTCTAGAACACAGAATGCGCCTAGAACACAGGTAGAATCCGTCTAGAACAGAGAATGCGTCTAGAACACAGAATGCGTCTAGAACACAGGTAGAATGCGTCTAGAACAGAGAATGCGTCTAGAACACAGAATGCGTCTAGAACACAGGTAGAATGCGTCTAGAGCAGAGAATGCGTCTAGAACACAGAATGCGTCTAGAACACAGGTAGAATGCGTCTAGAAAAGAGAATGCGTCTAGAACACAGGTAGAATGCGTCTAGAACACAATACGTCAGATATGATACGTCTAGAAAAAAGCATCTTTCACATATAATAAAACGGTTCTAGAAAACATGAAGAATGCATCTAGGAGACTATGTCTAGTAAAACGGCAAGCAAACACTCTGGCAACAACAAACAAGCAAACATAAAAGGAAACAGAAACAGGCTAGAATAAAAGCAAACAACAGACATAAAAGCAGATACGACGGCTGGTTAATATAAGCAGAGACAAACAAAAGTAGAAACTAATGAAGGCAGAGACAAACAAAAGCAGAGACAAACAAAAACAGAGACAAACAAAAGCAGAGACAAACAAAAGTAGAAACTAACGAAAGCAGAGACAAACAAAAGCAGAGACAAACAAAAGCAGAGACAAACAAAAGCAAAGACAAACAAAAGCAGAGACAAACAAAAGCAGAGACAAACAAAAACAGAGACAAACAAAAGCAGAGACAAACAAAAACAGAGACAAACAAAAGCAGAGACAAACAAAAGCAAAGACAAACAAAAGCAGAGACAAACAAAAGCAGAGACAAACAAAAACAGAGACAAACAAAAGCAGAGACAAACAAAAACAGAGACAAACAAAAGCAGAGACAAACAAAAGTAGAGACAAACAAAAGCAGAGGCAAACAAAAGCAGAGACAAACAAAAGCAGAGACAATCGAGCACTGAAACAAACACAAGAGACGGGCATGAAAGCAGACAGAGCGTCAAGCAGACGCTAAAATCCGACACCAAAGCAGACACAGACAAGCAAACACAAAAGCAGAAACAGAGAGACAAATATTAAGATAAAAAAAAACAAAAAACAAAAAAACTCAACATAAACACGAACAAACAGAGACAGAGACACAGGGAGACAGCACTGACTTGACCCCCACCCCTCCACCCCCCACACACATCTCCAACCCCCCCTCCCTACATCCCGAATTGTCCCCCTCCCCCACCACCCCCTCCCCATCACCCCCATCACCATCACCCCCTCACCATCACCCCCTCATCATCACCCCCCCCCATTACCCCCTATCACCCTCCCCATCTCCCATCACCCTCCACCATCACCCCCGTCCCATCACCCCCATCCCCCCTCACCATCACCCCCCCATCATCCCTATCACCCCCTCCCCATCACCCCCCACCATCACCCCCCTCCCATCACCCCCCCCATCACCCCCATCACCCCCTCCCCATCACCCCCTCCGCATCACCCCCTCACCATCACCCCCTCACCATCACCCCCTCACCATCACCCCCTTCCCATCACTCTCATCACCCCCTCCCATCACCCCCATCACCCCCTCACCATCCCCCATCCCCCCACGCACCTATCATGATCACCCTTCTGGTCAATATCACACCTGACATTGTTGCGTAATTAAACCCGCCTTTATTTATCTCCTTAAAAGCTCTCAGACTGATTGCGTTCGACCGGCGGTCGAGCCTGCAGGGCCGGGGAAGGGGGGGTGGATGGAGGGTTGATATGTAGGGGGGAGGGGATGGTAATATGGGGGACGGGGGTGCTGGATGAGGAGGGGAAGGTGATAGATTGAAGGGGATGGATGAGATGAGGGGAAAAAAATGGGCGAGATGTCTCGGATGGAATAGGTGACTTTATGGATGGAATGGAATGAGATTAGTGGTGACGTGAGATTAGTGGTGAAATGAGACAGGAATTGAATAAATAAGATTAGGGGGTGGAACGGATAAAATTAGGGGTGAAATGGATGAGATTAGGGGTAGAACTAACAATATTAGATGTGGAATGAACGATATTAGGGGTGAAATTAACTATGTTAGATGTGTGATGAACGAAATTAGGGGTGGAATGAATATTAAGTGTGGAATGGATGAGATTTGGGTGGAATGAACGAGATTAGGTGCAGATTGAGCGATATTAGGGGTGGAATGAACGATATTAGATGTAAAATGGATGAGATTGAGGTGGAATGGACGAGATTAGGGGTGGAACAATGCACAAATAACCCCACATAGAAGAGAGGAGCTTACGACCGAAATGTCGTCTTAAGCTCCTCTCACCTGTGTGAGAGTTATTTATATATGGAAGACATTATAACCTACAATGATTGACACTGAAATCATTATAACTAAAAATTTGGCCAAAGGAATAATAAAAAAAAATGACTCACAGCATTGTAATCTTACGGTGGCTTGAGAAAAACAAATTCGTATATCGAGTCCGGAGGATAGAACCCACAAAGTGTTTAATGCCAAGAGTAAGGCGTTACTAGCGCTCCACGAACGTCAAAAAATATTGGGTCCAGTTTACATGCTGTCGATGATAGTGAAGAGAGTGACAGGTTTGCGTCAAGAAGCTTTTGTTGGGACAGTTCGTAATAATGTTGGTAGAATTACCGACAATATGTTAGGTAAAAGGACACAAGTGCAACTAATGTGACATTTTATTGTGACAACGTTTCGCTCTCCAGGAGCTTTGTCAAGCTGTTTACGGCTTGACAAAGAGCGAACATAATTACAACACCCAAACTGTTGAGAAAAACTTCGAACTTAGTTCAGTGTTAACCTTTGAACTAAGAAGAGAGTGATATCTGATAACTTATCTATGGGAAATACTGTACTTGATAGTCAGGTTTCCAACGTACACACTACCATAGCAACTTAAAGAAGTAAGAGTTACGGGAGGAAGCAAAGAAAGAACACACTTAGAGGCAGGGGCGCCATAACCACAGTCAGAGAACACTGTGCCAACTTCCGTAGCCCACGATTCTTCAACTAGTAATCAGTAGATATAAAACCCGGTGCCAACAGGAGGACACTAGACTGCTGAAAGTACCAGATCAGGCAGGTTGTGATGGCCAAGTAGTTGTGCAGACCGCTAGCAGCAAAAAGCCTGGTTGAACAAGCACTATGAAGTCTGTCGTCACGCCTGGCTTCTAGACTGATACTCTCACTATCACTTGAGCGTTGTTTTGAGTATTTATTATGTATATGAAGGTATGTCAGGGTTACGTAATACATATAAGATGAGCTGGAGCCCAGGATGCAGCAGGTGTTCCCTCTCTGAATCATTACACTGAGACGCAGCAACAGATATCAAACTCCTTTTGTTTTTAGTAGTTTTGGTCTCCAGTACCAATCGGAAGAAACGTTGCTGAAGAAGTGCTGCTCGGTACTAATGTTCCAAATTCCAATACATCTGAGCTTGTGTATCTCCCTACAATTAGCAGCATCTTACCGCTGCCCAACACTGAATAGGATGTAAGTGTTAACCATAGTAGATACGCATGTATACTCTCACACTAGCTGTCTGCCTGCCTTCCAGAGATATAATGTGATCCCATCGGGGCGGTTAGCAGGATTACCAGGATTGTTAGACAAGAGGGCTCGAAGCTCTCTCTCGGCAGGGTATTGGAATGTACGACGCTCCTCTTAATGATGTCGTTAAATACGTTCTTGTCTTACATACCATTCCCTACTAACTCCACGACTGAGAACGTGCAAACTTTACAAGTCAGCTGCCACTTTGCTGTAACTACACTTGTGTTCAGTGAATTTATCAGATTGTGAAAGACTACAGACTAGAGTCCCATTCACGTTATACATTATTTTCATTATTTTTATGTTCATACATCTCCCTTTTCCCATCTTTCCTCTGTGTATACTTGGAACATACCTGGAGAGGGTTTCGGGGGTCAACGCCCCCCTGGTCCGGTTTGTGACCAGGCAATAATTTCGCAAAAATCATTCTGAACATAACGAAAAAACATCTCATCAATCGCGTATATATATATATTTTATTATTATTATTTTTATTATCACACCGGCCGATTCCCACCAAGGCAGGGTGGCCCGAAAAAGAAAAACTTTCACCATCATTCACTCCATCACTGTCTTGCCAGAAGGGTGCTTTACACTACAGTTTTTAAACTGCAACATTAACACATTAACATATATATATATATATATATATGTTAAAATATATATATATATATATATATATATATATATATATATATATCTATATATATTATATATATATATATATATATATATATATATATGTAAAACTGGCCAATTAGCAAGAACTCATTTAAAATTAAGTCCTTTCTGAAATTTTCTCTTATATGTTTAAAGATATTTTTTTTTCATTAATGTTATGTAAAAATTTATAATTTTGCACCAAAAGAATCTTAGAAAACTTACCTAACCTTATTATAACAAGAACAATTTATTTTAGCCTAACCCAACTAAATATATTTTAGATTTGTTTACAATAATTTAATACTAAACAAACACAGTGAAATATATTTTTTTGTTAGGTTCAGAATGATTTTTGCGAAATTGTTGCATACACAAAGATGAGCGTTGCTATTTAAGCCAAGATCGCAAGTTCTGCCTATTCGGCACGACATATATATATATAGATATATGTTTGTCCTAGGTAGTAGGTTGGTAAACAACAACCGCCCAGGGAGGTACTACCGTCCTGCCAAGTGAGTGTAAAACGAAAGCCTGTAATTATTTTACATGATGGTAGGATTGCTGGTGCCCTTTTTTCTGTCTCATAAACATGCAAGATTTCAGGTAAGTCTTGCTACTTCTACTTACACTTAGGTCACACTACACATACATGTACAAGCATATATATACACATCCCTCTGGGTGTGTATATATATATGCTTCTATTTTCTTCTATTTTCTTTCTAGTTGTTGTTCTTGTTTATTTCCTATTATCTCCATGGGGAAGTGGAACAGAATTCTTCCTCCGTAAGCTATGCGTGTTGTAAGAGGCGATTAAAATGCCAGGAGCAAGGGCCTAGTAACCCCTTCTCCTGTATAAATTACTAAATTTGAAAAGAGAAACTTCCGTTTTTCTTTTGGGCCACCCTGCCTCGATGGGATACGGCCGGTTTGTTGAAAAAAATATATATATATGTATGTATGTATTTCTGTCAAGAATACTGTATTCCCAGTCTTAGAGATTACACTATTTAGTGAACAGAATTGAAAGGTTGAATTGATTTGTTAGGTTTAAAGGCGATTTTAATCTGTATTATGGAGATTAAGTTTGGCTTCTAACTTAACAAATCAACCAACCTTTCAAGAAAAAATAAGAGAAATTGAGGTGAGTTAAGGTTTTTACGTGTTTAGACTAGTGTTCAATGCTATCTCTGCCTCACCTTCATCACCATTATCCTCAAGATCATCTACACCACTATTACCATCAATACTTCCATCACAACCACTGACCACTGTAATCAAAATCACCCCAACCAACGTCACATTGTCAACCACACCGCTACCATCACCCTCCTTCCCCTCACGACCACAACCTGGACCAATGTACACCTGCTAGTCGTACCGTACGCCTGACCAGCTAGTTTATTGTACACCGCAAGTTCACCCAGTGAGCGGCAGTGCACAAAAAATAAAAAGGGATTACAGACGTCACAAAGGGTCTATCAGACCTCGCTGAGCATTGTTACGTCACTACAAAAGAAATAATAACTACTTCATAATTTACAGTTATTTTACATAGTTGTTGTACACAGTACAGCAAGGAATACAACATCAAAAAAACTGATATCTTATTACCACTAAAAAATCGGACATAACTGGGTTGCGGTCTCTATAAAAACCATTCACTCATCTAGTTGATATGGTCCTATGGGTTTAGTGCTCATCTATGATTATAATAATTTCGTGTAGTCGATGCAAAATATGGGTACAACCTCAGGATTTCAGATGTCTTATCATTAATAACGAAGTGTTTCGTTATACACTGTGAGGTTTGCATGGAGGTGCCTCTGGAAGGTTGGATGTTTGTACATACTAAGATATAATGCTCCAGTGCATGGCTCTGTCTCTGTCCACACACCAGTGTGTGGCTCTGTCTCTGTCCACACACCAGTGTGTGGCTCTGTCTCTGTCCACACACCAGTGTGTGGCTCTGTCTCTGTCCACACACCAGTGTGTGGCTCTGTCTCTGTCCACACACCAGTGTGTGGCTCTGTCTCTGTCCACACGCCAGTGTGTGGCTCTGTCTCTGTCCACACACCAGTGTGTGGCTCTGTCTCTGTCCACACACCAGTGTGTGGCTCTGTCTCTGTCCACACACCAGTGTGTGGCTCTGTCTCTGTCCACACACCAGTGTGTGGCTCTGTCTCTGTCCACACACCAGTGTGTGGCTCTGTCTCTGTCCACACACCAGTGTGTGGCTCTGTCTCTGTCCACACACCAGTGTGTGGCTCTGTCTCTGTCCACACACCAGTGTGTGGCTCTGTCTCTATCCACACACTTTGCAATTTATGTCACTAGCATCTCCATACAAACCACACTGCCAGAGACACCTAGTGCCTAGCCTAGATCTAGCAGTAACATCTTGCTGTCTATTGACCTTGTTACTATCACCATAGATATAACTTGACGCAATTCATTATAATAGACAATGGATCTGCAAGTTTTAATCTGTTGTTATTCTACTTTCTTCAAGCTTATTTACTAGATCCTTTCCGACAAGGTTCCGTAAGCTTTAGGTTGAAAAGCAACATTCAACATTCTCTGTATTTAAAGCTTGTTTACTCCTAATTCATATGTATACCTGATCCATGTGTCCCTGGTTCATATATGAACCTAGTTCCTATGTGAACTTGGTTCTTATAAATACCCGGTTATGTGTACCTGGTCTATTTTTTTTACCTGGTCTACATGTATTCCCGGTCCAGGTTCTCCTGGTCCTTATGTACCCTTGGTCGACACCTGAGCAATTGTAAGTTCCCGACCAGTGACTTCTTGGCCGGTAGTTGAATCGCAATAATAACACTAAACAAGACAACTATAGGATCAAGACACCTTCTTGAGTTTACGAGTCTCCCGCTTGGATTCCCCGCTAATTCTGAATAGGCCAATCGCTGGAGCCGGGTCGTGAAGCCGGGTCATGAAGCCGGGTTCGGTGGTCATCAGAGGGAAGTGGCCAGCTCGGACGCGCACGTTCTCTCTCTCCAGCGACTCTTTTGCAAAAACGATCGATTTCCTGATTGGAACACATTTTGCCAATGACTCCATTTCTCCAGCTCAATTCGTCAACTTCTCACGCCCAAAGTGGGGTTGAGATAGACAGAAACGTTCTGCTGTTGGTGTGTTGTTGATAATTTCCAGAGTAAATGGTGTTTGCTCGGTTGCCGAACCTGGTCAGAGGAAATGAATGCTAACCAAAGAGAGACATCTACCTCACGTCTTATATTTAAAGATCCTTTGGAGGTCAACTAGAGGCAGAGAGAGAGAGAGAGAGAGAGAGAGAGAGAGAGAGAGAGAGAGAGAGAGAGAGAGAGAGAGAGAGAGAGAGAGAGAGAGAGAGAGAGAGAGGGAGGGAGAGAGAGAGAAAGATAGAGAGAGAGAGAGGGATAGGAGAATTGGAGCTCTAGGACCCAACTGAGAATTATCGGTTCTTTACCTTTTAGGCCTTACCATACCTTCTCTTAAAACTGTGTATGGAATTTCTCTCTTACACCTTAAGCAAACTTATTTACTGTCCCAAGATTGAAGCAGCATTTATCCCCCCATCTATGTGGCTAGTTTGTGTTTTCACCTCCCATCTATCCCCCCTCGTCCTTGCGTCTCTTATTTCTAACTCTCCTTATCCCCTCCGTCCAGTCCTCTGAATACATGAATAAATTAAAATTCAACATACATTTTTCAACTGTAATAGAAAATTGCATAAGTAAAAATCTGAAAAAGGCAGTAATAGCCGATGGATTAGTCTATCAGTAAAATTGACTCGAGTTGAACGAGGTTAAGCAAGTTGGCAACTGAGGTGTTTGTGTTGGGCAATTATGATGTCAAGTCCTGTGACATCACCAGACAGAACGAGCCAGAGTATGGTACACTGCTTGACCGTACAGTAACATCACCTTGACCGTACAGTAACACCACCTTGACCGTACAGTAACATCACCTTGACCGTACAGTAACACCACCTTGACCGTACAGTAACACCACCTTGACCGTACAGTAACACCACCTTGACCGTACAGTAACACCACCTTGACCGTACAGTAACATCACTTTGACCGTACAGTAACACCACCTTGACCGTACAGTAACATCACTTTGACCGTACAGTAACACCACCTTGACCGTACAGTAACATCACTTTGACCGTACAGTAACACCACCTTGACCGTACAGTAACACCACCTTGACCGTACAGTAACATCACCTTGACCGTACAGTAACATCACCTTGACCGTACAGTAACACCACCTTGACCGTACAGTAACATCACTTTGACCGTACAGTAATACACCTTGACCGTACAGTAACACAACCTTGACCGTACAGTAACACCACCTTGACCGTACAGTAACACCACCTTGACCGTATAGTAACACCACCTTGACCGTACAGTAACACCACCTTGACGGTACAGTAACACCACCTTGACCGTACAGTAACATCACTTTGACCGTACAGTAATACACCTTGACCGTACAGTAACATCACTTTGACCGTACAGTAACACCACATTGACCGTACAGTAACATCACCTTGACCGTACAGTAACATCACTTTGACCGTACAGTAACATCACTTTGACCGTACAGTAACACCACCTTGACCGTACAGTAACATCACCATGACCGTACAGTAACATCACCTTGACCGTACAGTAACACCACCTTGACCGTACAGTAACACCACCTTGACCGTACAGTAACACCACCTTGACCGTACAGTAACACCACCTTGACCGTACAGTAACACCACCTTGACCGTACAGTAACACCACCTTGACCGTACAGTAACATCACCTTGACCGTACAGTAACATCACCTTGACCGTACAGTAACACCACCTTGACCGTACAGTAACATCACCTTGACCGTACAGTAACACCACCTTGACCGTACAGTAACATCACCTTGACCGTACAGTAACATCACCTTGACCGTACAGTAACATCACCTTGACCGTACAGTAACATCACCTTGACCGTACAGTAACACCACCTTGACCGTACAGTAACATCACTTTGACCGTACAGTAACACCACCTTGACCGTACAGTAACACCACCTTGACCGTACAGTAACACCACCTTGACCGTACAGTAACACCACCTTGACCGTACAGTAACACCACCTTGACCGTACAGTAACACCACCTTGACCGTACAGTAACATCACCTTGACCGTACAGTAACATCACCTTGACCGTACAGTAACACCACCTTGACCGTACAGTAACATCACTTTGACCGTACAGTAATACACCTTGACCGTACAGTAACACCACCTTGACCGTACAGTAACATCACTTTGACCGTACAGTAATACCACCTTGACCGTACAGTAACATCACCTTGACCGTACAGTAACATCACCTTGACCGTACAGTAACACCACCTTGACCGTACAGTAATACCACCTTGACCGTACAGTAACATCACCTTGACCGTACAGTAATACCACCTTGACCGTACAGTAACATCACCTTGACCGTACAGTAACATCACCTTGACCGTACAGTAACATCACCTTGACCGTACAGTAACATCACCTTGACCGTACAGTAACACCACCTTGACCGTACAGTAACACCACCTTGACCGTACAGTAACATCACTTTGACCGTACAGTAACACCACCTTCACCGTACAGTAACACCACCTTGACCGTACAGTAACACCACCTTGACCGTACAGTAACACCACCTTGACCGTACAGTAATATCACTTTGACCGTACAGTAACATCACCTTGACCGTACAGTAACACCACCTTGACCGTACAGTAACATCACTTTGACCGTACAGTAACATCACCTTGACCGTACAGTAACATCACCTTGACCGTACAGTAACATCACCTTGACCGTACAGTAACATCACTTTGACCGTACAGTAATACCACCTTGACCGTACAGTAACATCACTTTGACCGTACAGTAATACCACCTTGACCGTACAGTAACGCCACCTTGACCATACAGTAACACCACCTTGACCGTACAATAACACCACCTTGACAATATAGTAACACCAGATTAACCGTACAGTCAACTCCCACCTTAACTACACAGTCACAACCACATTAATTAACCACACAGTCACCCCCACATTAATTAACCACACAGTCACCCCCACATTAACCACAGAGTCACCCCCACATTAACCACACAGTCACCCCCACATTAAACACACTCACACCTCCACATTAACCACACAGTCACCCTCACATTAATTAACCACACAGTCACCACCACATTAACCACATAGTCACCACCACATTAACCACACAGTCACCACCACATTAACCACACAGTCACCCCCACATTAAACACACTCACACCTCCACATTAACCACACAGTCACCCTCACATTAATTAACCACAGTCACCACCACATTAACCACATAGTCACCACCACATTAACCACACAGTCACCACCACATTAACCACAGTCACCACCACATTAACCACATAGTCACCACCACATTAACCACACAGTCACCACCACATTAACCACACAGTCACCACCACATTAACCACACAGTCACCACCACATTAACCACACAGTCACCACCACATTAACCACACAGTCACCACCACATTAACCACACAGTCACCACCACATTAACCACACAGTCACCACCACATTAACCACACAGTCACCACCACATTAACCACACAGTCACCACCACATTAACCACACAGTCACCACCACATTAACCACACAGTCACCACCACATTAACCACACAGTCACCACCACATTAACCACATAGTCACCACCACATTAACCACACAGTCACCCCCACATTAATTAACCACACAGTCACCCCCACATTAATTAACCACACAGTCACCCCCACATTAATTAACCACACAGTCACCCCCACATTAATTAACCACACAGTCACCCCCACATTAACCACAGAGTCACCCCCACATTAACCACACAGTCACCCCCACATTAAACACACTCACACCTCCACATTAACCACACAGTCACCCTCACATTAATTAACCACACAGTCACCACCACATTAACCACATAGTCACCACCACATTAACCACACAGTCACCACCACATTAACCACATAGTCACCACCACATTAACCACACAGTCACCACCACATTAACCACACAGTCACCACCACATTAACCACACAGTCACCACCACATTAACCACACAGTCCACCACCACATTAACCACACAGTCACTCCACCACATAGTCACCACCACATTAACCACACAGTCACCACCACACAGTCACCACCACATTAACCACACAGTCACCACCACATTAACCACATAGTCACCACCACATTAACCACACAGTCACCACCACATTAACCACACAGTCACCACCACATTAACCACACAGTCACCACCACATTAACCACACAGTCACCACCACACTCACACTAACGTTGAGTCATAACCTCTATATACCGAATATTTAAAATAAAAACAAGTGTTTGCTGGAAGCATTTATCGGACAAAATAAAATCTGCATTTTGCTCAATTCTTTCGATTTTTAATTAAGATGCTTGAAGGTAGGTCTGGGCATCCAATTCTGGTAAGAAAAAAAAATCGTTTGTGCTCTGTCATTTGGAATATTGCTCAGTGTTGACGGCACGTTCAGGAC
Source organism: Cherax quadricarinatus (assembly GCF_038502225.1). Classification (NCBI taxonomy): domain Eukaryota; kingdom Metazoa; phylum Arthropoda; class Malacostraca; order Decapoda; family Parastacidae; genus Cherax; species Cherax quadricarinatus. The sequence continues at coordinate 22,470,910 of NC_091317.1, forward strand.
AGCGTAAATATCAAAGCTAGAACAGACACAGAGATCGTTTATGGCCCACATAGAGACTATAAGGCATTTAAATTACTGCGAACGCCTCAAAGTCCCAAATATGTACTCACTGGAGCGGAGGAGAGGTAGATATATGATTATATATATCTGGAAAGTACTTGAAGGCCTTGTCCCAAATCTGCACACTACCATAATAACATACTGGAGCGAGAGATATAGGAGGAAGGGCAAAATAAACTCAGTGAAAAGTAGTGGTGCAGTGTGCACAGTAAGGGAACACTGTATCAACATCCGCGGCCCCAGACTATTCAGCATTTTACCAAAAGATATCAGAAACTCTGCTGGGATAAGTATAGACGCCTTCAAGAGGAAACAGGACAAGTACCTTCACCTGGTGCCAGATCAACCACGCTGTGATGGATATGTGAGTCAGCTGGCCAGTAGCAGCATCAGCCTGGTTGACCAGGGAAGCACCAGAAGAGCCTGGCCCAAAGCCGAGGGTCCGGAATTAGAAAAATTATCGGAACTCATCGAAAGTATATCAAAGGTAAGGTGTGTATGTGTGTGTGTGTGTGCGTGTGTGTGTGTATGTGTGTGTGCGTGTGTGTGTGCGCGTGCGTGTGTGTGTGTGTGTGTGTGTGTGTGTGTGTGTGTGTATGTGTGTGTGTGTGTATGTGTTTGTGTGTATGTGTGTGTATGTGTATGTGTATGTGTGTGTGTGTGTGTGTGTGTGTGTGTGTGTATGTATGTGTGTGTGTGTGTGTGTGTGTGTGTGTGTGTGTGTGTGTGTGTGTGTGTGTGTGTGTGTGTGTGTGTGTGTGTGTGTGTATGTGTATGTGTGTGTTACAAAAAACGCGATTCTAAAAGCTTAGAGATCTCCAGTGATTACTAGAAAGGACTGCCCTTCTAGCATCCAGCCTGTTACTGGGTTTTCGTAACAAGTAGTCAGTATCCTTGTCCAATTATCCTTTAAAATTCAGTATGATTCAATAGTGCTTCAGGATTACAACTGGTAGGCTACTAACTAGAGAAATTAAAATTTAATAAATTTATTAAGTCTAGAGGTATATTATCAAAGTAAATTAAATCAATCACAGTAATGAAAATAAAATCAATCTCTCGAGTTCAATATTATTGTGCTGAAAGCACATATCACATTTGTAATTCTTAAGTACCGTCTGGTACATTAACATTTAATAAGATATTACAAATATGTACAAGTGTGTAAGTATGTGTGTAAGTGCTCTAAGTAGTTCGCTATGTCTCAAGACTCGACTAGACTTAAACAAGTGACTGACAAAGTCCTCTAATAAACTAACTTCTTGACCGACTGGCAACCAGAACAGTCTGCTTGAACAATGAAAAGAATGCTAAGCCCAATAGCCATATAACAAGCGACTGCGACACAATCAGGATCAAGGAGATAATATAACGACACTAAGCAGGGACCATCAGCAGATCCTCCACAAAAGTTACAAAACTCCCATACTACTGAATCTAAGTTCAGCATAGGAAAAACCCTGACTGTGACAATACACAGAAACCAGTACAAATTAGGTCATAAGCTACAGCTCGGGACCTGAGATGCTCAGAGTGTCTATGTGACACACAACCTCAGTACAACGTCGAAAATCACGAAGTCTATACAATGTTCTGTGAACAGAGTTCTACAGAACTAACAAGAATAATGAGACAGACAATCTGCCCAACCACCAAGAGAGTCTAGAGCAGACTGAATACTTCACGAGAGGTGAGGACACCCCCCCTCGATCACGTGATAGCCCCGTGGACAGCACAGCTCAGAAGCCGGCAGTATAACGAGCGACAAGCGATAATTACAGTAGTTTGACAATCAAGACTTGAACTGAGGACATATTATATAACATCCTAACAATATGTAATATGTAACATCCTAACAACATAAGCTACGTCAAATAATATAAGGCAATACATTTGCGATTTAGCTATTATCGCAAATATAAGCAATATAAAATTAAATGAAAAGGTAATATACATTATATATACATAATAATCATTGTAACCCATTCAGGGGTTGCAACAGTGTGTGTGTTTGTGTGTGTGTGTGTGTGTATGTGTGTGTGTGTGTGTGTGTGTGTGTGTGTGTGTGTGTGTGTGTGTGTGTGTGTGTGTGTGTGTGTGTGTGTGTGTGTGTGTATGTGTGTGTGTGTATGTGTGTGCGTATGTATGTATATTTTTCCCCATTCCCTCTACCCTTCCTCCTCCCTCCTCCCTCCAAATACCTCCTCCCTGCAAATTCCTCTTCCCTCAGCCTCCAACCATTCGTACCCCCACGTCCCCCCCCAGTCCCTCCCTTCTCCAGTGGAGGACTTAAGACGGGGTCTGGGAGGCGTCCTTTCAGTGTTTACGATCTCTGAGGAGCGAGGAGCGGCCTTTATGGTCAGATAGTAATGAAGCGATCACCCACCCTTCTATTTTATCCCAGTTTATACATCCACATATACCGTAAGCTTGTTTACACCACTGCTATCTTGTTGGCTGGCCCCTCTGTCTCTGTCTGTCTGTCGGTTTCTCTCTGTTGTGTCTATGTTTGTTTGTATTTCTGTCTGTGTGTCAGACTCTCTCTCTCTCTCTCTCTCTCTCTCTCTCTCTCTCTCTCTCTCTCTCTCTCTCTCTCTCTCTCTCTCTCTCTCTCTCTCTCTCTCTCTCTCTCTCTCTCTCTCTCTCTCTCTTTCTCTCTGTCTGTCTGTCTGTCTCTCTCTCTCTCTCTCTCTCTCTCTCTCTCTCTCTCTCTCTCTCTCTCTCTCTCTCTCTCTCTCTTTCCTTCTCTCTCTCTCACATACACATATACACAGAGAAGAGTTACAATAAAGCTCTTGAAGCCACGAGTGGACCTAATAGAGATCAGGGAAGAGGAGGGGCCAGGAGCTGTGAATCAATTCCTTCAACCGTATATAGGTGAGTACACACACGGGCTCCATACAGTTTCAAGAATAAACATGACAGAACCCAGGAGGCTAAGTGAGACTAATTCCAGCAAGCAGCACGTTAGAAGACAGAGCCAGGAGCTGTGAATCGACCCACACCCCAACAACGAATAGGAGAGGACAAATGGGTGAGTACAGATATAAATCTATCCAATTTTTTTCCACATCTCTGTTTTCCCTTTGTTGACGAGTAGCATTTATTTCTGAATACCCTAGCTTATCCTTGCATATTTTATTCGTTTATAGCTTATCCCCCAACCAGTAACAAGATACAGAGACAGCAGGACCAGGACAATAACAAAACCACTGTAAGCATCACTGAGCCAGCATCATTGAAGCAGCATTACTGAGGCAGCATCACTGAGGCAGCATCACTGAGGCAGCATCACTGAGGCAGCATCACTGAGGCAGCATCACTGAGGCAGCATCATTGAGGCAGCATCACTGAGGCAGCATCACTAAGGCAGCATCACTGAGGCATCATCACTGAGCCAGCATCACTGATGCAGCATCACTGATGCAGCATCACTGATGCAGCATCACTGATGCAGCATCACCGAGGCAGCATCACAGAGGTAGCATCACCGAGGCAGCATCACTGAGGCAGCATCACCGAGGCAGCATCACTAACATCTGGTAGCAGTAGCAGCTGTGTACTGCCGATAACGAAGAAAAGGCACAGGAGCTTTATCAAGTAAATGGCTTGGAAAAAGCTCTACACAGAAAGAAACGCTGTCGTCGCAACTGAAGCTTATTTTGCAGCTGTCTTCCTTTGCGAGACTTACCTAGTGTGATACACACTAGACAAGACGAGGAACCTTCTTGGAGAGGAGGTGTGGAGAGCCAAGGTGGTAGTGTCCAAAAACTTGTTTAACATGATAAACGAAGCATGAGGGAGAGAGAGAGAGAGAGACCATTACAACGGGATTTAATATACAGTTAGAGTGAAGATGGTACTGAAGGACTGTGAACACAGGGAACCTCCAAGAACAATCAACTAATGATTGTCACATTACTGAAAATAAGATGAGGAATACAGCCAAACACATCTCGGATACGCATTCACTACAAAAGAAAAATAATTGTGGATCATTAATCAGACTAAAGGACACTGAGGATAACTGACTCTGAATAACGAGGAATTCTATGAATAATAATAATAATAATAATAATAATAATAATAATAATAATAATAATAATAATAATAATAATAATAATAATAATAATAATCTTTATTTACGCAAGTACATGTACAGGGTATACAGGCCTAGCTGACATCAATGACATATTACTATATAGAAAGCCCCTTGTTATGCTGAGCATTTCGGTTAAATTAGGTCACTTTTATCCCCAGGATGCGACCCACACCAGTCGACTAACACCCAGGTACCTATTTTACTGATGGGTAAACAAGGACAGCAGGTGTCTTAAGGAAACACTTCATGTTTCCACCCGTACCGGGGATCGAACCACGTACCTCAGCGTGTGTGTTGAATGCGCTGGTATTCAAGCTACGAGACGCCAGATTAAATGAAAGATTTCAAAGAAGTATTCACAATTAATGCAAAACAACTTCCGGAAACGATGTAAAGCCTCGTCATATAATCACGTTGACGAAGGACTCTTGATCCAAGTAAATGGAACTTTCCCTTTTTATGGCTCTAAAGTTGACTATCTCCCAAGTGCTGCATGACCCCTACCAATTTAGCGCATCTTCAGGGCTGTAATAATACCCAAGATCACATTACTGTGACAAGTAGTGAAAACAAAAGAAAAATCTGATTGAACAAGACACATCAAAGACAATGGAAGTAGAAAACAATAGTCACAGAGAGAAGAAGCTTCGTGTCAACAAGAGACAGACATAACAGCCAGGAAGCTGCAACACTCCACCGAGAATAATAAAAGAACGTAAACATAATGCCCTGAATTACAGAGTAATGTCGCTGACACCGTCACGCCAGCACTCAGGTGCCTCACATAATCAACCAGTAACTTAATTACAATTAAGGTAATAAAGCTTGGTAATTACCCTCACTCAATCAGCTGGTTAATCACTGCATTGATTCACCGCTATCCACACATCGCTGATCCAACCACTTTTCCACTTATTACTTGCATAATAAAGAGATCAAACGATGAACAGGAAATCAAGGTGAGGAGGTCTAGGAAAAGCTGAAAGTTTACTGTTTACTGAACGCCTCCGTTACACGTATATTATCTAAAAAATATTCTTCTGCCTTAATTGCTACAAAAAATATTTTTTTATAATAAATGTTTATACAGTGTTACTGATGGAAAGGAGGTATCATCAGAGTTTGGTACTTCAATTTAGTTTTCCCACCACTGTTCAATCCCGATTCTCTTATAATCTCTGTTGCTCTGCCCCAAACTAAAAGTAACAAATCAGATCACTAAAGTTCTCTGCGGGGGGAGGGAGGGTAAGTGCCTGTTAATGTCTACTAAAAACAATGTCAGAATTTTTGTCACCAGTTCTGCATATAACAAAAGAGTTAAACCAAAAATTAGATAAACACGAGACTGACTGGTTGGAAACCATATCTCTAATTTAATCTAGCTACCCCTTACTTCAACAGCTAATTAGATGAGTGTAAACTCGTGTTTAACATTGAGTTACTCACTATATAAATTACAATGTCCACATCCTTAAATTCCATCCTATGTAGGCTGACCTGGAAGTCGTCATAGCACTAACCAGAGTGTAAACCAGGGGATTCCAACCTTTACTATGCCCCACATCCCTAGGAAATGTTTGATTAATGTCGCACAACCTACAAAAGTAATATCACATTTGAAGATGAAGAAATCAAATTTTTAATTTTTGAATCACGAACTGAACCAAGCACAGTATTACGGGTGAACAAACTGAACTAAAAAAAAATAAGCTTTTAATTGCATAAAATGCAAATGTAAAATGAACAATTAGAAAAGTTTTTGGTAATATAAACGCTATTGTGCTTTTCATTACGACTTTTTCGCAACCCCTGAAATGCCATCTTGCACCTTCTGGGGGTGCGTGCACCCCAGGTTGGAAACCCCCGGTGTAAACACTCACTAATGTACATAGATAGTTTAGTTACAGCACCATATCATAACATGCACATCCTGGAGTGCAGTGAGCACAATAATGAGCCAGTCAACTTCTGGGGAAATAGATTAATATATAAAATCAATGTCCTCAGGGAAGGAAACTCGTTTTTAACTAACAAATTCTACGATGCTTAACAATGAGGATCCAGGAAAGAGATGGAGATGGGCGGATGTATATACTTAGCAGAAGATTAATAAATGAGGCATTTAGGCAACATTTGGGTAACTATGTTCTGGCAACGTGTCGCCAGGCCGTGGCTCCTGCAGTCCAGTACAGAGAGAGAAGTGGAAGATGAGGATAGATCACAGACAGCGTCACTCACACACACACACACATACACACACACACACACACACACACACACACACACACACACACACACACACACACACACACACACACACACACACACACACACACACACACACACACACACACACATACATGGGGTGAGTATAACACCAGGCACATCTCCTGAAGCGCACATCAACCAAATAACTGCTGCAGCATATGGGCGCCTAGCAAACCTCAGAACAGCATTCCGACATCTTAATAAGGAATCGTTCAGGACCCTGTACACCGTATACGTTAGGCCCATATTGGAGTATGCGGCACCAGTTTGGAACCCACACCTAGCCAAGCACGTAAAGAAACTAGAGAAAGTGCAAAGGTTTGCAACAAGACTAGTCCCAGAGCTAAGAGGTATGTCCTACGAGGAGAGGTTAAGGGAAATCAACCTGACGACACTGGAGGACAGGAGAGATAGGGGGACATGATAACGACATACAAAATACTGAGGGGAATTGACAAGGTGGACAAAGACAGGATGTTCCAGAGATTGGACACAGTAACAAGGGGACACAGTTGGAAGCTAAAGACACAGATGAATCACAGGGATGTTAGGAAGTATTTCTTCAGCCACAGAGTAGTCAGTAAGTGGAATAGTTTGGGAAGCGATGTAGTGGAGGCAGGATCCATACATAGCTTTAAGCAGAGGTATGATAAAGCTCACGGCTCGGGGAGAGTGACCTAGTAGCGATCAGTGAAGAGGCGGGGCCAGGAGATCGGACTCGACCCCCGCAACCTCAACTAGGTGAGTACAACTAGGTGAGTACACACGCACACATACAAACACACACACACACACACACACACACACACACACACACACACACACACACACACGCTAACATACAAACACACACACACACACACACACACACACACACACACACACACACACACACACACACACACACACACACACACACACACACAAGCATATATAAATCCTATATATTATTTTTTACACCTCTCTTTCCCTGTGTTGACGAGTTACGTTTATTTCTGAATACTCTAGCTTATCCGTGCATGTTTTATTTGCTTATGGCTTATCCGGATGGGGCCGGATATCTGCCCCGTGTTAGCCGGTTCTCATGCCAGGGTTCAGTCCCTGATTTGTTGTATCCGGATATGTTGTGCTGGGGGAGATTGGAGAGAGGGTTAGGGAGGGGAAAATGGGGAGGAAAGTTTTGTGAAAAGGAGAGTGAGGAGAGAAATTTAGGGGAGGGGAAAGGTGAGGGGAAGGTTTGGACGGAAGGTGAAGGAGGGAAAGGATGGCATGGGAGGTGGGGGAGAAAGATTAGAGAGGGGAGAAGCTGGGAAGGGGAAGACTGAGGAAGGAAAGAAGAGTTAAAGGTAAGATTGGGGATAAGAGGAAGGTTAGGGAAGGTGAAGGAGAAGAAAAATAGGGAAGGAATGAAGAGGGGATATGAGGGATTGGTCAATGTGGCATGCAAAGAGTACGTAACCTTTATTCGGCGCATGTACACACCCTCATTTACAGGCTATCTCCCCCAACCAGCGAACCAGGGGACTGAGGGTTGACGATGGGGCCCCGTCGTTCAACCAGTACCCAGGTTCCAGCCAATGAGAAGATGGTTTTGGCAATCGCAGAGGTTATGTGGGTACCCCAATGGAAATAAGTAACTCTGACTTTTTTGGGTTATCCTAGGTTCTCTACAAATATGCTGCTATGTATGATAATTCTTTGTAACTGTATTTGTGTATACCTGAATAAACTTACTTACTTACTTACACTCGCCTGTCTGCCCTTGTCATTCCCATTCTAGAGCTGGTTGAAGCACAGTCTGCTCTCTAGTGGCTTCTATTCTGCCTTGCTTACCGTGGAGTGCACTAATACCTATTGTTGTACATAGTGTATATAGTGTACATACTTCTGTTCTAAATTGGTGAAGGATAATATAAGTCAAAAGGTTTTCTGCTGTGTTTATTTTGCTCCCTTTACACCCAGGATAACAGGCCTTTGGGACTCCTGGGTTGTAATAGTCAAATAGGTCGAAATTATGGTTGGAGGGAGATAGAGAAGAGATGATCTTGCTTCGGGAGGTGGGGTGGAGGGGTGCATTGAGATGGAGGTTATGTAGTGGAAGGGGTATTGGAGGGGAGTAAGGTATAATGGGGGTAGAGGTGGGGAGCAGGCCACGGGAGGGAATGTTAGAGGTGGTATGACGGGAGAGGGAGGTTGAGATGTGGTAGTTGGGGAGACGATTAAGAGAGGGGAGGTAGAAAGATATTAAGGTGGGGGTAGAGGAGGGGAGGTATTACGATGGAGATGAGGGGAGAGAGAGAGAGAGAGAGAGAGAGAGAGAGAGAGAGAGAGAGAGAGAGAGAGAGAGAGAGGTTCAGAAGTCCTACCTCAGGGACTCCTGTCCAAAGATCAAGACTGGCCTCTTGGGCTGTGTTGTAAAGTTGCAGCTAAGATAATCCATCACAGGGTAGCACTTCATGAGCTCCTCAAATCATTAGATAACCTACAAGCTATTGTAGAAGGCCAGTGCAAGCCTACATCAAGTGACGTAAGCTGCTCAGCTGATGGTGACACTATTGACAAAGACTGGAAGTCCCACACTGAGCTTAACTCAGGGGTAAACAACTGGTGGAAGTCTGTCATCGCTAAGGTCCCACAGACTGACAGAGTTCAAAACACTACCTTTGGGAATTCTAACACAATTCCTCTGACCACCACAGAGGGAACAAATCCTCTTCCCAGCAACGAGGGAAGCCTTGGATCTGTTAATTCTCCTACACCTGACATCTCTGCTTCAGCCAATGCCAGTCCACTTGACAGTGCACATACCATCTTTGATCCTACACCTGTCAGCACACCTGCCGACACTATTCCAGAATCTGGTAACAGTGCTTCATCAGCAAGTTCTGAGCCAGGAGTTTCTCCACTAGAGATTGGTGCAGTTAATGATCAGGGAACTATCACTGCACCTGATCACCTACTGCGCCAAAGTACGAACAGCAGGGACACATCTGTCAGAACTGGTAGAGGACGGGGCAGAGGACGTGGAAGAGGACGTGGAGGAGGAAGACATCTACAGCCGTCTCACCCTCCACTAACACAGTTCCAGCGGCAGAATCTGAGGACAAATCTGCAAAACACAGGAGGTGCAACAAATCCTAGTCCACCCTCCCAGGCGCCTAGGCTGTGCTCTCGCTGTCACCGGAAGGGGCACACTGCCTACAACTGCCTGCGAGATACCAGGTGAAATTACTGCTACAAGAAAGGACATCAGGAGGACCAGTGTCGGAAGAAAAAGGAACTTGACAGACAGGGCCACCTGTTTAGAGACCTGTTCTCAGAACAAACCAGCAGGATCTCTGAATTGGTGAACAAACTCACACGTCACCCACTTAGCTACTCCTATCCCAGCCCAGCAGGTGGTATTGTGCCTTATACAAGACCACAGACCTACATCCCTGCAGCTGCCTCAGTACCCTACCTCTCTCAAGGGCAGGCACCTTACATTCCCTACACACCCACCACCTCAAGCTGACCACTTCATCATGAGGAGCCAGTCTATCAGCATCCTGTCGGCCAACATTAGAGGTTTCATTACTAATGTTGGAGAGCTCACACATAGTTTTGTGAACACTCGACGTCCCGACATGATAGCTGTTGTTGAAACATTTTTGGATGACAGGACTCCAGAAAATTTTGCAAGAATTGCTGGCTACACCTCATGGATGAGAAGAGACAGGCAAGGGCAAGGAGGAGGTGTTGCTGTGTGCTTCTCTAAAAGTGTTCATGCCCAGCACATTGATGTTGCCACCCCTACACATCTTGAAATGATGTTCTTCAAGCTCTGTATAAACACTAATACCTCTGTACTAGCATGTGCAATGTACAGACCTCAATGGCAACATGCAGACCCCATCAACTTCCTAATGGAAAATATTGACTCCCTTCTGCTACAACACAACTGTCAACATATTATAATTGTTGGTGACCTCAACCAGCACCTTATACAGAGGGACTTTGATGACCTTCTTGCAGTGTTTGACATGAGAAACTTTGTTGATTTCCCTACTCATATCTCTGGCTCCTCCCTTGACCAAGTAGTGAGTGATCTGGCAGAAGGCATAGTCACTTGTCAACCCCTCGGCTACGTTGGATCGTCTGACCACAAGGCTGTTTTTACGACACTTAAGATCCCAACAGAACGAGGTGAGGAGTCCACACGCACAACCTGGCTATGGGAAAGAGGCAATTGGCCAGTATTACAACCCAGGATTCCAAGTGGCCTGTTATCCCGGGTGTAATGGGAGCAAAATAAACACAGTATAAAAAGTTTAGACTTATATTATCCTTCACCAATTTAGAACAGCAATATGTACACTATGTACAGTGATAAGTATAGTGCACTCCACGGTAAGCAAGGCAGAAATAGAAGCCACAAGATAGCAGACCGTGCTTCAACCAGCTCTAGAATGGGAATGACAAGGGCAGACAGGAGAGCGGTACCCACATAACCTCTGCGATTGCCAAAACCATCTTCTTATTGGCTAGAACCTGGTCACTAGCTGAACGACGGGGCCCCATCATCAACTCTTAGCAACCTGGTTCACTGGTTGGGGGAGATAGCCTGTAAATGAGGGTGTGTACATGCGCCGAATAAAGGTTACGTACTCTTTGCATGCCACAGCCAGCCCTTCGCTCTGAGCTCGCCACCACCGATTGGAATGCTCTTCTCCAAGGGGATGTTGACAACCAAGTGAAAGCCTTCACTGGACACATCCTTAATCTACAACAAGAACACATTCCTCACCGGCAATATGTGACAAAGCCTACAGATCAGCCTTGGTTTGGCTTTCGTTGTAGAGAGGCTGCTACTGCTAAGTACAAAGCATGGCGAAGGTATAAGAGACATCCTACCGCCTATAGCAGGAACTTGCACAGGCAAGCCTGTAGGCATATGGGTGACGTTCAAAAGTGGGCCATTGCTAAATGGGGGGTGGACACTAAAAGAAAGCTAGCATCAGGTAGGGTAGGCTCCAAAACCTGGTGGTCCCTGGTCAAGGACAGACAAGGTTATCTGCCTGATGAGCTCACTCCACCTCTAAATCGACAGGATGGGACCACCTCTACTAGTAGTCAAGAGAAGGCGGACCTCTTTGCTGAACACTTTGCTACCAAAATGCAAGTTCCTGATCCTGTGTCAAAACTGTCAGTGGTGTCAATAAGGCAGGAGTTGCATTTCCTTCTTAAATCGCTTGACCAAGAAAAGGCTGTGGGCCCAGACAAGTTGAGCCCAAGAATGTTGAGAAGATGTGCAGACCAGCTAGCAGCACCTCTAACTCGCATCTTTCAGCACTGCCTAGTACAGTGTGAACATTAAAATGGTATAAAATACCGACAGATTGTTAGGTAAGACACATATGCAACAGTTAGGTATCTTTATTTCGAAACGTTTCGCCTACACAGTAGGCTTCTTCAGTCGAGTACAGAAAAGTTGATAGAAGCAGAAGACTGAGGGACTGACCACCTCAAAACTTTAAGGGTAATGGACTGATTACATCGTCTTCAAGTATCTTCTGCTTCTATCAACTTTTCTGTACTCGACTGAAGAAGCCTACTGTGTAGGCGAAACGTTTCGAAATAAAGATACCTAACTGTTGCATATGTGTCTTAAATAGTACAGTGTAAATGGCCCTCTCTATGGAAAGAGGCAAATGTAGTCCCTGTTCACAAAAAAAAGAGCAGAACAGAAATCAGCAACTACAGACCAGTGTCACTCCTGTCAATCACTGGTAAGATCCTTGAGACAATAATCTCAAGACAAATGACAGAGTTTTTTGACTACCACTCTCTACTTTGTGATCGTCAATATGGCTTCAGGAAAGGTTACTCTGCTGCTGATCTGTTGTTAAACCTCTCCACTAAGTGGCACCAGTCACTGGATGAATCCAAAGTCAGCTGTGTGGTAGCACTGGACATTGCTGGCGCTTTCGACCGGGTGTGGCACCAGGGCCTCTTAGCAAAACTTCAAGCACTGGGAATTGCAGGCTCTACGCTATGTCTCCTCAGTGATTACCTTCATGGTAGATCTCTAAGTGTAGTTCTTAATGGAACGGAATCAGCAAGACATCCTATTGGTGCAAGTGTTCCACAAGGAAGCGTGCTGGGTCCATTGTTATGGAATGTCTACTTCAACGACCTACTTCATCTCATCCCAGAATCACATGCATATGCAGACGACTGTACACTGACATTCACTTATCCAAGAGAAGAAATGCCAGCTGCTCTAAGCTACATCAGTCACCAGTTGAGAGCTATATCAGCTTTGGGAAATAGATGGCAAGTAACATTTGCACCTGAGAAAACGCAAATGATGATCGTCTCTAGGCACCATGATGGTAATGCTGGTGCAGTAGTAAGGATGAATGGGAGGGTGTTGGCACCTGGAGAAGTTGATATCCTTGGGGTGAAATTTGACTCCAAACTAACCATGAAGAACCATGTTGTAAATCTTGCAAACAAGGCAGCCAGGAAGCTTACAGCACTTCGCCGTATCTCGCATCTGCTTGACAGTAGGGGTTGCAAGATCCTGTACGAGGCGCAAGTACGCTCACACCTTGAGTATGCTCCAATTTCTTGGTTTGCCTGCCCCTCCTCTCATCTGCGACTGCTTGACAGAGTAGAGAACAGAGCAAGACGTCTCATCTCTCGCCTGGACCCATCCTGGATAGATCTGTCATTTCAGCAGAGCCTTCAACATAGGAGGGATGTGGGTGGCCTTACTGTTATGTACAAGGCCAATATTGTCAAAATACCACACTTGGATCCACTTCGAGGACAGCGTGAAACAAGCTTTTATGCCACAAGACGGGCAGAAAGCAGCAACTTCACTCTGGCTGTACCCTTCTCCAGAACATCACTCCATCTGAGATCATACATACCCAGGATGACTCGAGTATAGAACACATTCGTACAGCATAATGATGTCAACGAGATAAAGTCAGTTGCTCAAATGAAAATGCTGGCCCACAGATGGCTCCAACTCCATCCTGTTCCCTACTTGTATGTCTCTTAACAATAAAAATGCTTTCAAATGAGCTGATGTAGGTACCAGCTCTTAGCTTGCCAATAAAGTTAGGAATCCTTAACCTGTAAATAGCTTGTCAATAAAGCTAGGGATCCTTAACCTTGTCAAACCCTGAGTAAAAAAAAAAAAAAAAAAAAAAGTGAGTGAGTGAGAGAGAGAGAGAGAGAGAGAGAGAGAGAGAGAGAGAGAGCGGGAGAGAGAGAGAGAGAGAGAGAGAGAGAGAGAGAGAGAGAGAGAGAGAGAGAGAAAGAGAGAGAGATTTGGAGACAAAGTGAAAGGTTTTCATGGAGAAGAGAAGGGAAATTTGAGAGAAAGCGAGGGTGGAGATTATATAAGAAGTGGGAGGGATATTGAGGTGTGGGAAGGAAGGAAGGAAAGTATGAGAAGATAGTAAGTGTGTAAAGAGGAAAATAGAGAGAGGAGTGGTTGCTGGAGGTGGTTGTTGGAGGTGGTTGTTGGAAGGGGAGACGAGAGGTATGGGTGGGAAGGAGATTGCTTTTTCCCGAGTGTTGAGTTTTGGAGGACGAGGGATTGTAGGGAGAGAGAGGGAGGGAGGGAGGGGAGGGAGAAAAGACTAAGTAGGCAGAGAGAGAGAGAGAGAGAGAGAGAGAGAGAGAGAGAGAGAGAGAGAGAGAGAGAGAGAGAGAGAGAGAGAGAGAGAGAGAGAGAGAGAGAGAGAGAGAGAGAGAGAGAGGAAAAGAAAAGGAGAAATAGGAAGGGAGGGAATAAAGAAGGATGGAAACGGGAAGGAGGGTAGAGGATTTATGGAAGAAAATAGAGTTTCCTTGCCCCCTTAAACTTCCCCCTTCTTTCCTCCCCTCATCATATTCTCTTATTACTCTCCTCTTTTTAAACTCACACATTTTCTATCTTTATACTCTCTCTTTCTGCTCACGCATCTTCCTCTTTCTTCCCCTTACCATCTTCCTTACTTCTCCTCCTCCTCCTCCTCCTATCATTTATTTCCTCTTGTTTTTCTGTATTACCCCCAATTAAAAGCAGGAGTATCATAAATACATTAAGAGACAACATAATCAGTGTACGAATACCAAGACTATTCATCATTAATTTAGGACACTATAGGCCAACTGAGTCTAAATCGTCGAATAAACGCTAACAGTACTGTACAAGGCCACAAGCTCATGAGAATTATAAACACCCGTGTGATACTGACAGCTCTGGTAAGATCTTTTTCTCAGGTTGGTTTGTCTCAGACTATCCATTGTTCCAGTTATACAGTGAAGGTCTCCAGGAAGTTTACCTTTGACTATCCATGGTTCCAGTTATAAAGTGAAGGTCTCCAGGAAGTTTACCTCAGACTATCCATTGTTCCAGTTATAAAGTGAAGGTCTCCAGGAAGTTTACCTCAGACTATCCATTGTTCCAGTTATATAGTGAAGGTCTCCAGGAAGTTTACCTCAGACTATCCATTGTTCCAGTTATATAGTGAAGGTCTCCAGGAAGTTTGCCTCGGACTATCCATTGTTCCAGTTATACAGTGAAGGTCTCCAGGAAGTTTGCCTCAGACTATCCATTGTTCCAGTTATACAGTGAAGGTCTCCAGGAAGTTTACCTCAGACTATCCATGGTTCCAGTTATAAAGTGAAGGTCTCCAGGAAGTTTACCTCAGACTATCCATTGTTCCAGTTATAAAGTGAAGGTCTCCAGGAAGTTTACCTCAGACTATCCATAGTTCCAGTTATAAAGTGAAAGTCTCCAGGAAGTTTACCTCAGACTATCCATGGTTCCAGTTATAAAGTGAAGGTCTCCAGGAAGTTTACCTCAGACTATCCATTGTTCCAGTTATATAGTGAAGGTCTCCAGGAAGTTTGCCTCGGAGTATCCATTGTTCCAGTTATATAGTGAAGGTCTCCAGGAAGTTTACCTCAGACTATCCATAGTTCCAGTTATAAAGTGAAGGTCTCCAGGAAGTTTACCTCAGACTATCCATGGATCCAGTTATAAAGTGAAGGTCTCCAGGAAGTTTACCTCAGACTATCCATTGTTCCAGTTATAAAGTGAAGGTCTCCAGGAAGTTTACCTCAGACTATCCATAGTTCCAGTTATAAAGTGAAGGTCTCCAGGAAGTTTACCTCAGACTATCCATTGTTCCAGTTATAAAGTGAAGGTCTCCAGGAAGTTTACCTCAGACTATCCATGGTTCCAGTTATAAAGTGAAGGTCTCCAGGAAGTTTACCTCAGACTATCCATTGTTCCAGTTATAAAGTGAAGGTCTCCAGGAAGTTTACCTCAGACTATCCATCGTTCCAGTTATAAAGTGAAGGTCTCCAGGAAGTTTACCTCAGACTATCCATAGTTCCAGTTATACAGTGAAGGTCTCCAGGAAGTTTACCTCAGACTATCCATTGTTCCAGTTATAAAGTGAAGGTCTCCAGGAAGTTTACCTCAGATAATCCATAGTTCCAGTTATAAAGTGAAGGTCTCCAGGAAGTTTACCTCAGACTATCCATAGTTCCAGTTATAAAGTGAAGGTCTCCAGGAAGTTTACCTCAGACTATCCATAGTTCCAGTTATACAGTGAAGGTCTCCAGGAAGTTTACCTCAGACTATCCGTAGTTCCAGTTATAAAGTGAAGGTCTCCAGGAAGTTTACCTCAGACTATCCATAGTTCCAGTTATAAAGTGAAGGTCTCCAGGAAGTTTACCTCAGACTATCCATGGTTCCAGTTATAAAGTGAAGGTCTCCAGGAAGTTTACCTCATACTATCCATGGTTCCAATTATAAAGTGAAGGTCTCCAGGAAGTTTACCTCAGACTATCCATTGTTCCAGTTATAAAGTGAAGGTCTCCAGGAAGTTTACCTCAGACTATCCATAGTTCCAGTTATACAGTGAAGGTCTCCAGGAAGTTTACCTAAGACTATCCATTGTTCCAGTTATAAAGTGAAGGTCTCCAGGAAGTTTACATCAGACTATCCATAGTTCCAGTTATAAAGTGAAGGTCTCCAGGAAGTTTACCTCAGACTATCCATTGTTCTAGTTATAAAGTGAAGGTCTCCAGGAAGTTTACCTCAGACTATCCATAGTTCCAGTTATAAAGTGAAGGTCTCCAGGAAGTTTACCTCAGACTATCCATAGTTCCAGTTATAAAGTGAAGGTCTCCAGGAAGTTTACCTCAGACTATCCATAGTTCCAGTTATACAGTGAAGGTCTCCAGGAAGTTTACCTCAGACTATCCATAGTTCCAGTTATAAAGTGAAGGTCTCCAGGAAGTTTACCTCAGACTATCCATAGTTCCAGTTATACAGTGAAGGTCTCCAGGAAGTTTACCTCAGACTATCCATAGTTCCAGTTATAAAGTGAAGGTCTCCAGGAAGTTTACCTCAGACTATCCATTGTTCCAGTTATATAGTGAAGGTCTCCAGGAAGTTTACCTCAGACTATCCATTGTTCCAGTTATATAGTGAAGGTCTCCAGGAAGTTTACCTCAGACTATCCATTGTTCCAGTTATATAGTGAAGGTCTCCAGGAAGTTTGCCTCGGACTATCCATTGTTCCAGTTATACAGTGAAGGTCTCCAGGAAGTTTACCTCAGACTATCCATTGTTCCAGTTATAAAGTGAAGGTCTCCAGGAAGTTTACCTCAGACTATCCATAGTTCCAGTTATAAAGTGAAGGTCTCCAGGAAGTTTACCTCAGACTATCCATAGTTCCAGTTATAAAGTGAAGGTCTCCAGGAAGTTTACCTCAGACTATCCATTGTTCCAGTTATAAAGTGAAGGTCTCCAGGAAGTTTACCTCAGACTATCCATTGTTCCAGTTATATAGTGAAGGTCTCCAGGAAGTTTACCTCAGACTATCCATAGTTCCAGTTATAAAGTGAAGGTCTCCAGGAAGTTTACCTCAGACTATCCATTGTTCCAGTTATAAAGTGAAGGTCTCCAGGAAGTTTACCTCAGACTATCCATTGTTCCAGTTATAAAGTGAAGGTCTCCAGGAAGTTTACCTCAGACTATCCATTGTTCCAGTTATAAAGTGAAGGTCTCCAGGAAGTTTACCTCAGACTATCCATTGTTCCAGTTATAAAGTGAAGGTCTCCAGGAAGTTTACCTCAGACTATCCATTGTTCCAGTTATAAAGTGAAGGTCTCCAGGAAGTTTTAACTCAGCAAATTACAGAACAGACTGAGGTCAAAGCTACAGCAGATGAGATCTAAAACTCACAGTCCTGCTAACCCGTTCTGCAACTTTATTGCTATCGTGGTGTAACTCATCTTGGGATAAATAATTTGCTTAATCAGTCTATCATCTTCTATCAGAGGGGCCGTAGAATGCTTTCATCAAATACTGAAAATCATGATGAGAATTTGTTGAATCTTTTTTACCCACAGACTTGGACAAGAGTCTTCCATTCTTGCTTATCACCACGAGAAAGGCTGCAGGAACTGATATATGATTCCATTATTAATCATGCAAAATATCCGTTGAAATTTGATAGAGGGTTACTAGAATACAGTGGACCCCCGCATAACGATTACCTCCGAATGTGACCAATTATGTAAGTGTATTTATGTAAATGCGTTTGTACGTGTATGTTTGGGGGTCTGAAATGGACTAATCTACTTCACAATATTTCTTATGGGAACAAATTCGGTCAGTACTGGCACCTGAACATACTTCTGGAGTGAAAAAATATCGTTAACCGGTGGTCCACTGTAGTCTTACATGAATACAGTAATGAGTGAATTATATGGGGAAAAAAGTATGAAAATGCCAGAGACAGTCTTAGCCCGGCAACCATCACACATGGAAGGTGCGGATATTGTGCTCTGGTACTGCGATAAAGGTCACTGAGTCATTTCGGTGGGTGGTCAGTTTATTTTTTTTTTTGGTGTGGCTGATATTCTAAAAAATAATGATTAAACCTCATATAAACCTCTCAATAGAAATCTTACTGATGTTATAGCTCTTAGGTTTTCAGATAAGCGAGGTTACCTGATTCAGTTTAGTATGTTCTACACACTAAACCTAAATAATATAACCCCGGCTGCTATAGTGATTCTCTTACTGTCAACTATACCAGTGAGATAAAAGAGTATTTATACCCTCTATGTAGAGTACTAATTAATTCTGTTAAGGCCTCCTAAGGGAATGGGGAAGGGAAGGGGAAGGGGAAAGGAGGATTAGAAGATAATAGAATGTTTTGAATTAGCCAAAGGGATAATTGGATTTTTTTTTTCATCTGGTTTGTCTCATAAAACTTTGCCATTCCTAATGGATATAGAGGCTCTCCAAGCTATAAAATGTCGTAGAAAAGTATTAGACGGCTAGAATGCAGGTAACAATTAAATACAAACTGAAAGAAACAGACATTCAGTCTCTGAAAGTGGTAGGAGGTTAAAAATGTATCACTGCTTTAAAAAGAACGAAATCTGAAAAGGAGCCAATGATATAAGGGATATTTTCCCATATACATACTCTGTTGTTGACGATCTCCCACTTCAAGGATGTCTGAATCTTCCCGTTGAGTGGTAATACTGCAGCTATTTCAGCAGATCTCTAAACCACATGGAACTCAGTCCAAGCATCATTAAATACCTGCCAGAATGATGCTGATAGTTTCACCCCTAAATTTAGCTGTCAGTCAGTCTTTGAGGGATTCATATACAGAATTTATAATGCCAGTTTTAAAGATGTTGTGGAATTAGATCTGAAAATATTTAAAGTGGAACACTCGTAGGAGAGGTAGATAAAATAATATTTATTAATAGATTATGACAAACTATCTTTAAATCCATTATTTTATATTCAAATAAGTGACTCGTCGAATTTAATTAAAATGTTAAAAAAAAAAAATTTAAGTATACATTATGTCCCTTTCATAAATGAAAATCTTAGTTCGGAAAGTTATTTTCGTTTTATTTTCGTTTTGTGGTGAATGACTTTGTAAATCAGGCTTCAACTACTTTACGAAATTAAACCAAAATAAAGCTTTCAGAAATTACAAATTCGTGAAAGCTTCGGGTTTTTATATTTTTGACGGTATATTCAACCTACAAGACACTGGATAAGACACATGTGCAATGCTTGTGTATTATTACTGCCTAAGCCTTTCCCCCAGCGCGTCAGGCTTTTTCAGTCGAATACAAGTGCACATAACACTGGAGACAGTGTATGTCTCCAGTGTTTAGGTGATCCATCCTTCTTCTCCCTAAGTAGGTGGCGGTGGTCAGTTTCTCAAGCTTATAGCAGAGGCCTGAGGCCTGACCTTATATGCTGTAGACGAAGCGAGGTGAAACAGGTGTTGTCGGAACAAGTGAGGAGTTTCGCCCACTAGTGGCAGTAGGTCATGCTAAACAGTGGTTTAGTAGTGGAGTTGAAGATGGCTTCCCCTGTACCAAGATAGTATAATGTTGCTGTGTCAGACAATGGTAATATTATCGATGTTGTCGATATTATCGATGGTATACAATAGTAATATTATCGATGGTATACAATAGTAATATTATCGACGGTATACAATAGTAATATTATCGATGGTATACAATAGTAATATTATCGATGGTATACAATAGTAATATTATCGACGGTATACAATAGTAATATTATCGATGGTATACAATAGTAATATTATCGATGGTATACAATAGTAATATTATCGACCGTATACAATAGTAATATTATCGATGGTATACAATAGTAATATTATCGATGGTATACAATAGTAATATTATCGATAGTATAAAATAGTAATATTATCGATGGTATACAATACACAAATAACTGACTCACGAAATCGTAATGACACGATTGGAAACAAACCATACCATGGGTGGGGTTTGAACCCGCGGTAAGAGTCTCAAAACTCCAGACCGTCGAGTTAGCCACTGGACCAGCTAGCTTCAAATAGCCCGTCCATAGCAGAATGCAACTTATGACGACGTTTCAGTCCGATTTCAACCATTAACTAGCCACACATTTATTAGTTGATAAATTAGACACATGTGCAATGCTTGGAAACCTTTATTGAAGAATATTATTTCAGGGAATTCTTCACTTTCCTGACCTTTAGGTATCAACTTGTCGGTTCTCTGACCCATTTATCTACACAATTACTAGTCATGTGTCTAGTTAATAGTCCAAATGGGATCGAAATGTCGTCATAAGTTTCAATCTCCTACGTGCGGGTTACCTGTGCCTTTTTATTATTTACAGAGGTAACACTTGGGTTTCTCTATTGCACATGTGTCTCGACCAACAACTACGGATTTCAATACCTGTTTCTTTCTCTTGTTGGAAACCTTTATCGATTCATCAACATATATTCCACAATGTGGTTAATACAGTACACGCAGAGTTGCAGCTGTACTCTAGAGGGTTGAATTCCACCACCTAAACAGATAAACACAATGTTAACTGAGGAAGATTATGGACTGATCGAGTTACATCTTTCAGTAATGCTTTGATGGCATTATTTGAGAGTATGCTGCCGGCAGCATAATTCACATTGATAAAACAATTCACAAATCATATTCGGCAAGTAACTAAAACCTTTGATTATTGGCCATCCCTCGAGGACTGCTGTATCAGCAAAATGTAAATAATTGTAACAGATATGGATTGCGTTCACCGAGGACCCTAATATCCGATTTTTTTTCCCTCTAACATCGCTCTTTTACTAATTTCCCAGGAAATTCTAGGTCAGATTCTAATGTGAGTCGCAAGTTTCCTGAATAAATCTACAAATCCGACCAAGTTGTAAAATGTAGCCACGAAATGCTCTAGGAACAAGTCATGATTACACAATATAGATCAAGAATCATTTCCAAGTGGACGAACCATTAATATCTACAAAGAGAACAGTTATCCGACGCTCCATCACTTACGAGCAGCAGCAAAGAATATGTATGACAGGAATCACACAAGTTGGAGAGAAAGTGAGCCCAGCAGAGAGGCGGGGCCAGGAGCTTGAGACTTTTCCCCTGCAACTCCAATCAAATATGTATCTTCCTTTAGTAGGATAAGGATTTGGTAATAGAATTGCGATGATTTTTTTTTTTTGGAGGGGGGGGGGGAAAGAGACAACAGGAATTACAGTTATTAACTCAAAGAGGAGAGATAATAAGCATACTAATCGGACAGAGTTAGGTGGTTCAGTGAAGAGAGTGGAGCGTTGGAACCTATGGCAAACTAGCCCTGTAACTAGTGGACCAGTGACCTGTCTACTGTAACAGAACACGAAATACTACTACTACTACTACTACTGCTACTACTACTACTACTACTACTACTACTACTAATACTACTACTACTACTACTACTACTACTACTACTACTGCTACTTCTACTACAGCTTCTGTTACTACTACTACTATTTCCACTACCAGCATTACCTCTACAACAACTTCTCCACCTCTTCCTCTCTTCGTCCCGTCCCAGTCTCCTGTTACTTATATACACTGGCTCCCTCACCTTCGTGCATCAGTGTGACTTATCAATGGTCCAAGTCAGACCGAAACGTCGTCATAAGGTTGTTTCTTCTATGTGCGGGTTATTTGTGTATTGTGTATATAAGCTATCCTCTTATTCTTATTACAAATAGTTTAACTCTCAGAATAATAATGGAAGGAGCCCATCAGGTTTGTTTCTGTTCTGAGTGAATGTTGTTTCTCTTCGTGTGTACACTGTACAGTACACTGTAAACTGTGCACTGTATACTGTACACTGTAAACTGTACACTGTACACTGTACACTGTAAACTGTACACTGTAAACTGTGCACTGTAAACTGTACACCGTACACTGTACACTGTAAACTGTGCACTGTAAACTGTACACCATACACTGTACACTGTAAACTGTGCACTGTAAACTGTACACTGTAAACTGTACACCGTACACTGTACACTGTAAACTGTGCACTGTAAACTGTACACTGTACAGTACACTGTACAGTACACTGTAAACTGTGCACTGTAAACTGTACACTGTAAACTGTACACCGTACACTGTACACTGTAAACTGTGCACTGTAAACTGTACACTGTAAACTGTACACCGTACACTGTACACTGTAAACTGTGCACTGTAAACTGTACACTGTACAGTACACTGTACAGTACACTGTAAACTGTGCACTGTAAACTGTGCACTGTACACTGTACACTGTACAGTACACTGTAAACTGTGCACTGTATACTGTACACTGTACACTGTACACTGTACAGTACACTGTAAACTGTGCACTGTAAACTGTACACTGTACAGTACACTGTAAACTGTGCACTGTATACTGTACACTGTACACTGTACAGTACACTGTAAACTGTGCACTGTATACTGTACACTGTACAGTACACTGTAAACTGTGCACTGTACACTGTACACTGTACAGTACACTGTAAACTGTGCACTGTATACTGTACACTGTACACTGTACAGTACACTGTAAACTGTACACTGTACACTGTACACTGTACAGTACACTGTAAACTGTGCACTGTATACTGTACACTGTACACTGTACAGTACACTGTAAACTGTGCACTGTAAACTGTACACTGTACAGTACACTGTAAACTGTGCACTGTAAACTGTACACTGTAAACTGTACACTGTACACTGTAAACTGTACACTGTACACTGTAAACTGTACACTGTAAACTGTACACTGTAAACTGTACACTGTACACTGTAAACTGTACACTGTAAACTGTACACTGTAAACTGTACACTGTACACTGTAAACTGTACACTGTACACTGTAAACTGTACACTGTACACTGTAAACTGTACACTGTAAACTGTAAACTGTACACTGTAAACTGTACACTGTAAACTGTACACTGTACACTGTAAACTGTACACTGTACACTGTAAACTGTACACTGTAAACTGTACACTGTACACTGTAAACTGTACACTGTACACTGTAAACTGTACACTGTACACTGTAAACTGTACACTGTAAACTGTAAACTGTACACTGTACACTGTAAACTGTACACTGTACACTGTAAACTGTACACTGTACACTGTAAACTGTACACTGTACACTGTAAACTGTACACTGTACACTGTAAACTGTACACTGTACTCTGTAAACTGTACACTGTACACTGTAAACTGTACACTGTACACTGTAAACTGTACACTGTACACTGTAAACTGTACACTGTACACTGTAAACTGTACACTGTACACTGTACACTGTACGCTGTAAACTGTACACTGTACACTGTACACTGTACGCTGTAAACTGTATACTGTACACTGTACACTATACAGTGTACACTGTACACTGTACACTGTACACTGTACAGTTGACAGTACACACTTTCCTTTTTTACTTTTTAAAAATTAATATAAAAATTCGGTAATGATAGTATGCACATGATGAAGGAATAAACAGAGCGATAATACCCTCGTGTGGGGGTTGTATTGTGGCCGGTTTATATATTACCTTCTCTTAGCACCGATTATTATTTTAACGTTAAATTTGTTATGAAGATTGCACGTAATGTGTGTGTGTTAATGTGTGCGTTAATGTGTGTGTGTGTGTGTGTGTGTGTGTGTGTGTGTGTGTGTGTGTGTGTGTGTGTGTGTGTGTGTGTACTCACCTAGTTGTACTCACCTAGTTGAGGTTGCAGGGGTCGGGTCCAAGCTCCTGGCCCCGCCTCTTCACTGGTCGCTACTAGGTCACTCTCCCTGAACCGTGAGCTTTATCATACCTCTGCTTAAAGCTATGTATGGATCCTGCCTCCACTACATCGCTTCCCAAACTATTCCACTTCCTGACTACTCTGTGGCTGAGGAAGTACTTCCTAACATCCCTGTGATTCATCTGTGTCTTCAACTTCCAACTGTGTCCCCTTGTTGCTGTTTCCCATCTCTGGAACAGCCTGTCTTTGTCCACCTTGTCATTTCCTCTCAGCATTTTGTATGTCGTTATCATGTCCCCCCTATCTCTCCTGTCCTCCAGTGTCGTTTGGGGTACACACAGCTCCTCTGCTCCCTCTCTTAGGACCCATGGAGAGATGTTATCCGGCCCCATTGCCTTTGAGGTATCTAACTCACTCAGAAGCCTCTTCACTTATTCCTCGGTTGTGTGTACTGTGTCCAGCACTTGATGGTGTACCCCACCTCTTCTGTCTCCTCTGTGAACACTTCTTTGAATCTCTTGTTGAGTTCCTCATATACTTCACGGTCATTTCTTGTTGTCTCTCCTCCTTCCTTCCTTAGCCTGATTACCTGGTCCTTGACTGTTGTTTTCCTCCTGATGTGGCTGTATAACAGCTTCGGGTCAGATTTGGCTTTCGCTGCTATGTCATTTTTATATTGTCGTTGGGCCTCCCTTCTTATCTGTGCATATTCATTTCTGGTTCTACGACTGCTCTTCTTATTCTCCTGGGTCCTTTGCCTTCTATATTTCTTCCATTCCCTAGCACACTTGGTTTTTGCCTCCCTGCACCTTTGGGTGAACCATGGGCTCATCCTGGCTTTTTCATTATTCCTGTTACCCTTGGGTACAAACCTCTCCTCAGCCTCCTTGCACATTGTTGTTACATATTCCATCATCTCATTAACTGGCTTCCCTGCCAATGTATGTGTGTGTGTGTGTGTGTGTACTCACCTAGTTGTACTCACCTAGTTGAGGTTGCGGGGGTCGAGTCCGAGCTCCTGGCCCCGCCTCTTCACTGATCGCTACTACGTCACTCTCCCTGAACCGTGAGCTTTATCATACCTCTGCTTAAAGCTATGTATGGATCCTGTGTGTGTGTGTGTGTGTGTGTGTGTGTGTGTGTGTGTGTGTGTGTGTGTGTGTGTGTGTGTGTGTGTGTGTTCACGCTTATAGTATATATTTGATTAAAGTTTCAGGGGAAAAGCCACAAGCTCCTGGCCCCGCTTCTCTGCTGGGCTCACTTTGTCTCCAACTTGTGTGATTCCTGTCATACATATTCTTTAACCTATGTACGGATTCTGCTTCTACCACTTAAGAATCTTAGTATCTCTGCTTCCTGACCACTGTAAGGATAAAGAAGAATTTCCAAACATCCCTATGACTTTTAACTTCCAGTTGTGACCTCTTGTACCTCTGACCTGTCTCTCGAACACATTCGCCCTGCCCTCCTTGTCAATTCCTCTCGGCATTTCGTACATCGTAATCATGTCACCTCTGGTCTTTCTGTCCTCTAATATCGTTAGGTTTAGCTCTTCTAGCGTCTCTTCACAGGTCATAACCCTCGGCTCTGGCACTTGTCTCGTTGCAAACCGTTACACCTTTTTCCAACTTCTTTACAAGCTTTATTAGATGCGGGATCCACTGCTGTCAACAAGATACGTCTTAGTACTAATCCTACTGGAACTCTACTCGCCACCCCCGCCTATTTCGACGCCTCTTCTCAGGCAGAAACTCATTTTCCTCCTTCCTGTCAAGTATTCCTTCATCCATTGCAGTGCCTTCCCTGTTATTCCTGCCAGTTCCTCTAACTTTTTTTTCCTGCCTCTTGTGCGGTACCGTGTTAAAAGCCTTCTTATTGTCCAAAAATATGTAATCTTCCCACCCGTCTCTCTCCTGCCTTAATATTGTTATCTCGTCTACGACGAGATAACAATAGGCTTGTGAGACAGGATTCACCATCTTTTAACACTTGTGATACATCTTTTGACACTTACTGCCTCTCAGTTTTTACACAGCAAGATACTAGCGATATTCCAGAAATAAATTTTGTACAAGACGATAATAAACTATGCATGATTAGGGTCACAAGTGACATGGTCCTCAGACAAATAGATAAATTAAGACCTAACAAATCCCCAGGCCCTGATGAACTGTACGCAAGAGTTATAAAGGAGGAGGAGCAAACCGCTGGCTAATCTTTTCAACCTATCACTACAAACTGGCATAGTGCAGGACAAGTGGAAAATGGTAAATCTAATACCTATTTACAAGGCAGGTGACAGGTCCTTACCTTCGAACTATAGACCAATAAGCCTTTCCTCCATAATGGGAAAATTTATGGAAACAATAATTTCCGAGGCAATTCGTAGCCATCTTGAAAGGTAAAAATTGATTAATGAATCTCAGTACGGTTTTACAAAAGGGCGTTCCTGTCTTACGAATTTACTATCTTTACTAAGGTATTTGAGGACGTAGATCATGGTAATGAGTATGATATTGTGTATATGGACTTCAGTAAGGCTTTTGATAGAGTCCCACATCAGAGACTATTGAGGAAAAATTAAGGCACACGGAACAGGAGGAGAAATTTTTTCCTGGATAGAGGCATGGTTGATAAATAGGCAGCAGAGAGTTTGCATAAATGGGGAGAAATGAGAGTGGGGAAGCGTCACGAGCGGTGTTCCACAGGGGTCAGTGTTGGGCCCCTTGTTGTTCACAATCTACGTAAACGACACAGATGAGAGAATAAATAGCGACATAAGCAAGTTCGCCTATTACACCAAAATAGGCCGTCGAATTCATTCTGACGAGGACATTAGAGCACTCTAGAAGACTTGAATAGACTGATACAGTGGTCGGAGAAGTGGCAGATGCAGTTTAATACAGACGAATACAAAGTTCTAAACACTGGACAGGAAAATAACTATGCCACATATAAACTAATAATGCAAATCTTAATATTACTGATTGCGAAAAGGATTTGGGAGCTCTGGTGAGCAGTAATCTAAAACCAAAACAATATTGAATAAGTGTTCTTAATAAAGTGAACAGAATCCTTGACTTCATATCAAGAAGCATAAATAATAAGAGTCCTCAAGTTGTTCTTCAACTTTATATATCCTTGGTTAGGCCTCATTTACTGCAGTTTTGGTCACCGTATTACAGAATGGATATAAATGCTCTGGAAGACGTACAAAGGAGGACGACAAAGTTGATCCCATGTATTAGAAATCTTCCCTATGAGGATAGACTGAGGGCCCTGAATCTGCACTCTCTAGAAAGGCGTAGAATTAGGGGGGATGTGATTGAGGTGTATAAAAGGAAAACAGGAATAAATAAAGGGAATGCAAATAATGAGCTAAAAATATCTAACCAACACATAACTCATAGTAATGGCTTTAAGTTGGAAAAATTCAGATTCAGGAAGGATATAGGAAAGCACTGGTTTGGTAATAGAGTTGTGGATGAGTAGCACAAACTCCCGAGTACCGTTATAGACGCTGAGACGTTGTGTAGTTTTAAAAATAGTTTAGATAAATACATGAAATCGTAATGACACGATTGCAAATAAACCATACCCCCGGCCGGGATTGAACCCGCGGTCATAGAGTCTCAAAACTCCAGCCCGTCGCGCTAACCACTAGACCAGCTAGCCACAATAAGATTCATCCAACTAGGTATATTTCTACACCATAGGAAGGTTAGCACAGGCACCTCTGTGACCACAAATGCAAGTTTTTACAGACGAATCTCCAGCTAGCGTGGCCGTGACGAACTCTAGCTCAAGTCCCTTCACTGCCGTCAACATGACTTAAGAAATCGTAATGACACGATTGCAAATAAACCATACCCCCGGCCGGGATTGAACCCGCGGTCATAGAGTCTCAAAATTCCAGCCCGTCGCGCTAGCCACTAGACCAGCTAGCCACAATAAGATGGTTAGCGCGACGGGCTGGAGTTTTGAGACTCTATGACCGCGGGTTCAATCCCGGCCGGGGGTATGGTTTATTTGCAATCGTGTCATTACGATTTCTTAAGTCATGTTGACGGCAGTGAAGGGACTTGAGCTAGAGTTCGTCACGGCCACGCTAGCTGGAGATTCGTCTGTAAAAACTTGCATTTGTGGTCACAGAGGTGCCTGTGCTAACCTTCCTATGGTGTAGAAATATACCTAGTTGGATGAATCTTATTGTGGCTAGCTGGTCTAGTGGTTAGCGCGACGGGCTGGAGTTTTGAGCCTCTATGACCGCGGGTTCAATCCCGGCCGGGGGTATGGTTTATTTGCAATCGTGTCATTACGATTTCTTAAGTCATCTTGGGTTATTGGCTTAAGCCGGTAGGAGACTTGACCTGCTTAGCACGGGCCAGTAGGCCTACTGCAGTGCTCCTTCTTTCTTATGTTCTCATCTCTAAAAGACATACTGATTATTATGAACCTTCTACTTCTACTCGCGCATGCGTGCGCTTTCCTGCATTCGCGCACCTGTGCATTCGCTTATTTTTGTGGATAACAACAAAAAAAAAATTAATAAGAAACTGTGTGTTGAAGGAAGTCAGTATTGAATTATTTATGAATGTTGTACATGAAGTCGAAGGCGACGAGCATAAGGAGTCTTTTGAGTTTCCTTAGAGCGACCTGTTTCAGGAGAAAGGCCTCTACCACGAATTACTCCTGAGAGACAGAGAACTCTGAAACCTCGCCAGAAGTTGAAACCTCGCTAGAAGTTGATGCCTCGTGGGTAAAGCCAAGCCTAGAACTTTAGCTGTTTATAAGGCGGGAGAAGAGGATACCTCAGCACCTTCTGGACTCCCATCAGATCAAGCAACTCTTGGTTATGGATCTACTGAAGAGAGAATTCCTCAGCGGTGGAGACAGCGGTGAACTGCTCTCATATGACAACAAAGAGATGACTGCAGTGAAGAGCATTATTTATCGAACGTTTCGCCCAACACTGGACTTTTTTCAAACACACAGCGTTAAAGGAAACGTCGCGTGTGACCAGCAGTAACAGCCTGGTTAACCAGGCCCTGATCCACTGTGAGGCTTGATCATGGACCAAGCCACGGGGGCATTGACCCCTGGAACTCCTTCCTGGTAGGGAGCCTAGAGCTATGATCTTAGCTAAGGCCTAGAGCCCAACTGAACTACGCCACTTGGATGGAGAGATCAGAAATAAGATCACTCACTTTGTGGAGGAAGATATGTTGTGCCAGAAACGAGGTACCAGGAGACAGAGCTTTTTCCCACGTCTCCCCAGCTCCACCGTGGCATCCCAGACGTGGGATGCCACGCCTGTTTCCAGTCCTTCCTCAGGTCACCGACCCTTCCTCATCTTTTCCCTCCCTCCCCAGTTCTTGATCTTCCTTTCCCTCCCTACCCGACCTTTCTTCATCTTCCCCCTCTCTTCCCCGGTCCTTCAGTAGTTTAGCGTCTGGTGGTTGCGCGAGCGAGCGAGGAAACTCTAGTAAGAAATGGTCCAGAAAGAGCGTACTGCTGGACTGGACGACCCAACGAAAGGAACCCATGGCTCAGTTCTTCCCTATTCACCCCCTTTTTCAAGTAGGTCAACCCCTCCACCAGCAAGCCAACCTCTCCACCAACAGGCCTACCTCTCCATCAGCATACCAACCCCTTCACCAGCAAACCTGCAGTGTGTAACAGCACACAAAATGCGCGCGAAAGAAATATCTGGGAAAGTGAGCAGATGGATCTTTAACTTTCTAAATAAATGTAATAAGTAACAGTACACAGAGTTAAGTAGGAAGCTGCCATAGTGAAAAGTTCTTTTCCACAAGACACAGTACTCGCCCCCATCCTTTCCCTCTTTCTCATATCTGACATAGAGGCGAAAATCATAGCATCTTATCATTCTTTGCAGATGATATTACAATTTGCATGAGACTATTATCCAATGAGGACGCTATCAGCCTCCAAGTGGATATAAACCAAGTCTTCCAGTGGTCCACAGAAAACAGTATTATGTTAAATGAGGATAAATTTCATTTACTCCGTTATTGAAAACTAAAGGAAATAAAAGCCAGAACGGAGTATAAAACAAATTCTAACAACACAAGAGAGCGAAAATCTAATGTGAAAGACTTAGGAGTGATAATGTCAGAGGACCTCACTGTCAAAAAACCACAACAGTGACATTATCACAAACGTGAAGAAAATGAAAGGATGGATAATGAGAACATACAAAACAAGGAGTGTCAAAGTAATGATGATTCTTTTTAAGTCACTTGTTCGCTCTAGGATGACATACTGATGTACACTAACAGAACCTTTCAAGGTAGTTGATATTGCTGATCTTGAACCTTTACTACACGTCTTAGTTCAGTCAAACACCTTAATTACTGGAAACGCTTGGAGTCACTTGATCTGTACTCCTTGAAATACAGGCGTGAGAGATACATTATAATTAAGACCTTGAAAATCCTAGAGGGACTGGTCCCAAATCGGCAAACAGAAATGACTCCTTACGAAAGCAAAAGGCTAGGCAGACGGTGCAACATCCCCCCCCAACGATAAGTTGGGGTGCCGTAAGTACACAGAGCGACAACAAAAGTAGTGCAAGAGGCCCAAGACTATTCAACAGCCTGCCATCATACTTGAGAAGGGATTACCAACAGACGTCTAGCTGTCTTCAAGAAGGAACTGGATAAGTTCCTAAAGTCAGTTCCTGATCATCCGGACTGTGATTCGTATGCATCATTATATCCGGGGTATGGCCTGTATACAAGGGGTATGTACCAGTATACCCGGGTATGTCCCGTATACCCGGGTATGCCCCGTATACCCGGGTATGCACCAGTATACCCAGGGTATGCGTCAGTATACCCGGGTATGCCCCGTATACCCGGGTATGCACCAGTATACCCAGGGTATGCACCAGTATACCCAAGGTATGCACCAGTATACCCCGGGTATACCACACCCTGGGAACTCTTCAATACGCTGCTTTATGGTGGCCGGGTAATGAAGACTTGGTTTATGTGGGCGTGCGAGGCTTCCCCTGAGCCCTGATGGCGTGGGGGGCGTGGGGGGCGTGGGGGGCGTGGGGGGCGTGGGGGGCGTGGGAAGCGGGGGGGGACGTGATAGGGGTGGGTGTGAGTGTTAGAGTGGGTGAAGAGGAAGCAGTTTTAAAAGAGGTGAGGGTGGGTGTAGAGGGGGAGATTGGTGAATATAGAGAGGGGAAAGAGGTGGGTATGGAGAGGGGAGATTAGTGGGTATGGAGGGGAGACAGTATGGAGAGGGAAGAGGAGTGGGTATGGTGGGGAGATACTATGGAGAGGGTATGGAGA
>NC_091317.1:22507345-22537345 GCF_038502225.1 Cherax quadricarinatus
TACCTGCAACCTGTCGCCACCAGGCTGTCTACCTGCAACCTGACACCACCAGGCTGTCTACCTGCAAACTGTCACCACCATGCTGTCTACCTGCAACCTGTCACCACCAGGCTGGCTACCTGTCACCACCAGGCTGTCTACCTGCAACCTGTCACCACCAGGCTGTCTACCTGCAACCTCTACCTGCAACCTGTCACCACCAGGCTGTCTACCTGCAACCTGTCACCACCAGGCTGTCTACCTGCAACCTGTCACCACCAGGCTGTCTACCTGCAACCTGTCACCACCAGGCTGTCTACCTGCAACCTGTCACCACCAGGCTGTCCACCTGCAACCTGTCACCACCAGGCTGTCTACCTGCAACCTGTCACCACCAGGCTGTCTACCTGCAACCTGTCACCACCAGGGCTGTCTACCTGCAACCTGTCACCACCAGGCTGTCTACCTGCAACCTGTCACCACCAGGCTGTCTACCTGCAACCTGTCACCACCAGGCTGTCTACCTGCAACCTGTCACCACCAGGCTGTCTACCTGCAACCTGTCACCACCAGGGCTGTCTACCTGCAACCTGTCACCACCAGGCTGTCTACCTGCAACCTGTCACCACCAGGCTGTCTACCTGCAACCTGTCACCACCAGGCTGTCTACCTGCAACCTGTCACCACCAGGCTGTCTACCTGCAACCTGTCACCACCAGGCTGTCTACCTGCAACCTGTCACCACCAGGCTGTCACCTGCAACCTGTCACCCCAAGGCTGTCTACCTCCAACCTGTCACCACCAGGCTGTCTACCTGCAACCTGTCACCACGAGGCTGTCTACCTGCAACCTGTCACCACCAGGCTGTCTACCTGCAACCTGTGCAACCTGTCACCACCAGGCTGTCTACCTGGCTGTCTACCTGCAACCTGTCACCACCAGGCTGTCTACCTGCAACCTGTCACCACCAGGCTGTCTAAACGCAACCTACCTGTCTACCTGCACCTGTCACCACTAGGCTGTCACCAGGCTGTCTACCTGCAACCTGTCACCACCAGGCTGCCTACCTGCAGCCTGTCAATACCAGGCTGTCTACCTGCAAACTGTCACCACCAGGATGTCTACCTGCAAGCTGTCACAACCTGTCACCACCAGGCTGTCTACCTGCAACCTGTCACCACCAGGCTGTCTACCTGCAATCACCACCAGGCTGTCTACCTCTGTCACCACCTGGCTGTCTACCTGCAACCGGTCACCACCAGGCTGTCTACCTGCAACCTGTCACCACCAGGCTGTCTACCTGCAACCTGTCACCACCAGGCTGTCTACCTGCAACCTGTCACCACCAGGCTGTCTACCTGCAACCTGTCACCACCAGGCTGTCCACCTGCAACCTGTCACCACCAGGCTGTCTACCTGCAACCTGTCACCACCAGGCTGTCTACCTGCAACCTGTCACCACCAGGCTGTCTACCTGCAACCTGTCACCACCAAGGCTGTCTACCTGCAACCTGTCACCACCAGGCTGTCTACCTGCAACCTGTCACCACCAGGCTGTCTACCTGCAATCTGTCACCTCCAGGCTGTCTACCTGTAACCTGTCACCACCAGGCTGTCTACCTGCAACCTGTCACCACCAGGCTGTCTACCTGAAAAATGTCACCACTAGGCTATCTACCTGCAACCTGTCACCACCAGGCTGTCTACCTGCAACCTGTCACCACCAGGCTGTCTACCTGCAACCTGTCACCAACAGGGCTGTCTACCTGCAACCTGTCACCACCAGGCTGCCTACCTGCAACCTGTCACCACCAGGCTGTCTACCTGCAACCTGTCACCTCTAGGCTGTCTACCTGCAACCTGTCACCACCAGGCTGTCTACCTGCAACCTGTCACCACCAGGCTGTCTACCTGCAACCTGTCACCACCAGGCTGTCTACCTGCAACCTGTCACCTCCAGGCTGTCTACCTGCAACCTGTCACCACCCGGCTGTCTACCTGCAAAATGTCACCACCAGGGCTGTCTACCTGCAACCTGACACCACCAGGCTGTCTACCTGCAACCTGTCACCACCAGGGCTGTCTACCTGCAACCTGTCACCACCAAGCTGTCTACTTGCAACCTGTCACCACCAGGCTGTCTACCTGTAACCTGTCACCACCAGGTTGTCTACCTGCAACCTGTCACCACCAGGGTGTCTACCTGCAACCTGTCACAACCAGGGCTGTCTACCAGCAACCTGTCACCACCAGGCTGTCTACCTGCAACCTGTCACCACCAGGCTGTCTACCTGCAACCTGTCACCACCAGGCTGTCTACCTGCAACCTGTCACCACCAGGCTGTCTACCTGCAACCTGTCACCACCAGGCTGTCTACCTGCAACCTGTCACCACCAGGCTGTCTACTTGCAACCTGTCACCACCAGGGCTGTCTACCTGCAACCTGTCACCACCAGGCTGTCTACCTGCAACCTATCACCAACAGGCTGTCTACCTGCAACCTGTCACCACCAGGGCTTTCTACCTGCAACCTGACACCACCAGGCTGTCTACCTGCAACCTGTCACCACCAGGGCTGTCTACCTGCAACCTGTCACCACCAGGCTGTCTACCTGCAACCTGTCACCACCAGGCTGTCTACCTGTAACCTGTCACCACCAGGTTGTCTACCTGCAACCTGTCACCACCAGGCTGTCTAACTGCAACCTGTCACCACCAGGCTGTCTACCTGCAACCTGTCACCACCAGGGCTGTCTACCTGCAACCTGTCACCAACAGGCTGTCTACCTGCAACCTGTCACCACCAGGCTGTCTACCTGCAACCTGTCACCACCAGGCTGTCTAAATGCTCCCTGTCACCACCAGGGCTGTCTACCTGCAACTTGTCACCACTAGGCTGTCTCCCTGCAACGTAACACCACCAGGCTGTCTACCTGCAACCTGTCACCACAAGGCTGTCTACCTGCAACCTGTCACCACCAGGCTGTCTACCTGTAACCTGTCACCACCA
This sequence comes from Cherax quadricarinatus, assembly GCF_038502225.1. NCBI lineage: Eukaryota > Metazoa > Arthropoda > Malacostraca > Decapoda > Parastacidae > Cherax > Cherax quadricarinatus. Next base: position 22,510,336 of record NC_091317.1, read on the forward strand.
GGTTTTCTACCTGCAACCTATCACCACCAGGCTGTCTACATGCAACCTGTCACCACCAGGCTGTCTACCTGCAACCTGTCACCACCAGGGCTGTCTACCTGCAACCTGTCACCACCAGCCTGTCTACCTGCAACATGCCACCACCAGGCTGTCTACCTGCAACCTGTCACCACCAGGGCTGTCTACCTGCAATCTGACACCACCAGGCTGTCTACCTGCAACCTGTCACCACCAGGGCTGTCTACCTGCAACCTGTCACCACCAGGCTGTCTACCTGCAACCTGTCACCACCAGGGCTGTCTACCTGCAACCTGTCACCACCAGGCTATCTACCTGCAACTTGTCACCACCAGGCTGTCTACCTGTAACCTGTCACCACCAGGTTGTCTACCTGCAACCTGTCACCCCCAGGCTGTCTACCTGCAACCTGTCACCACCAGGGCTGTCTACCTGCAACCTGTCACCACCAGGCTGTCTACCTGCAACCTGTCACCACCAGGCTGTCTACCTGCAACCTGTTACCACCAGGCTGTCTACCTGCAACCTGTCACCACCAGGGCTGTCTACCTGCAACCTGTCACCACCAGGGTGTCTACCTGCAACCTGTCACCACCAGGCTGTCTACCTGCAACCTGTCACCACCAGGCTGTCCACCTGCAACCTGTCACCCCAAGGCTGTCTACCTCCAACCTGTCACCACCAGGCTGTCTACCTGCAGCCTGTCACCACCAGGCTGTCCACCTGCAACCTGTCGCCACCAGGCTGTCTACCTGCAACATGTCACCACCAGGCTGCCTACCTGCAGCCTGTCACCACTAGGCTGTCTACCTGCAATCTGTCACCACCAGGTTGTCAACCTGCAATCGGTCACCACCAGGCTGTCTACCTGCAACCTGTCACCACCAGGCTGTCTACCTGCATCCTGTCACCACCAGGCTGTCTACCTGCAACCTGTCACCACCAAGCTGTCTACCTGCAACCTGTCACCACCAGGCTGTCTACCTGCAACCTGTCACCACCAGGCCTGTCACCACCATGCTGTCTACCTTCAACCTGTCACCATCAGGCTGTCTACCTGCAACCTGTCACCACCAGGCTGTCTACCTGCAACCTGTCACCACCAGGCTGTCTAAACGCAACCTGTCACCACCAGGCTGTCTACCTGCAACCTGTCACCACTAGGCTGTCTACCTGCAACCTGTCACCACCAGGCTGTCTACCTGCAACCTGTCACCACCAGGCTGTCTACCTGCAACCTGTCACAACTAGGCTGTCTACCTGCAACCTGTCACCACCAGGCTGTCTACCTGCAACCTGTCACAACTAGGCTGTCTACCTGCAACCTGTCACCACCAGGCTGTCTACCTGCAATCTGTCACCACCAGGTTGTCCACCTGCAACCGGTCACCACCAGGCTGTCTATCTGCAACCTGACACCACCACCAGGCTGTCTTCCTGCAACCGGTCACCACCAGGGCTGTCTACCTGCAACTTGTCACCACCAAGTTGTCTACCTGCAACCTGTCACCACCAGGCTGTCTACCTGTAACCTGTCACCACAAGGTTGTCTATCTGCAACCTGTCACCACCATGGCTGTCTACCAGCAACCTGTCTCCACCAGGCTGTCTACCTGCAACCTGTCACCACCCGGCTGTCTACCTGCAACCTGTCACCACCAGGCTGTCTACCTGCAACCTGTCACCACCAGGCTGTCTACCTGCAACCTGTCACCACCAGGCTGTCTACGTGCAACCTGTCACCACCAGGCTGTCTATATGCAACCTGTCACCACCAGGGCTGTCTACCTGCAACCTGTCACCACCAGGCTGTCTACCTGCAACCTCTCACCACCAGGCTGTCTACCTGCAACCTGTCACCACCAGGGCTGTCTACCTGCAACCTGACACCACCAGGCTGTCTACCTGCAACCTGTCACCACCAGGGCTGTCTACCTGCAACCTGTCACCACCAGGCTGTCTACCTGCAACCTGCCACCACCAGGCTGTCTACCTGTAACCTGTCACCACCAGGTTGTCTACCTGCAACCTGTCACCACCAGGCTGTCTACCTGCAACCTGTCACCACCAGGCTGTCTACCTGCAACCTGTCACCACCAGGGCTGTCTACCTGCAACCTGTCACCACCAGGGTGTCTACCTGCAACCTGTCACCACCAGGCTGTCTACCTGCAACCTGTCACCACCAGGCTGTCCACCTTCAACCTGTCACCCCAAGGCTGTCTACCTCCAACCTGTCACCACCAGGCTGTCTACCTGCAGCCTGTCACCACCAGGCTGTCCACCTGCAACCTGTCGCCACCAGGCTGTCTACCTGCAACATGTCACCACCAGGCTGCCTACCTGCAGCCTGTCACCACCAGGCTGTCTACCTGCAATCTGTCACCACCAGGTTGTCCACCTGCAACCGGTCACCACCAGGCTGTCTACCTGCAACCTGTCACCACCAGGCTGTCTACCTGCATCCTGTCACCACCAGGCTGCCTACCTGCAGCCTGTCACCACCAGGCTGTCTACCTGCAATCTGTCACCACCAGGTTGTCCACCTGCAACCGGTCACCACCAGGCTGTCTACCTGCAACCTGACACCACCAGGCTGTCTACCTGCAACCTGTCACCACCAGGCTGTCTACCTGCAACCTGTCACCACCAAGCTGTCTACCTGCAACCTGTCACCACCAGGCTGTCTACCTGCAACCTGTCACCACCATGCCTGTCACCAGCATGCTGTCTACCTTCAACCTGTCACCATCAGGCTGTCTACCTGCAACCAGTCACCACCAGGCTGTCTACCTGCAACCTGTCACCACCAGGCTGTCTAAACGCAACCTGTCACCACCAGGCTGTCTACCTGCAACCTGTCACCACTAGGCTGTCTACCTGCAACCTGTCACCACCAGGCTGTCTACCTGCAACCTGTCACCACCAGGCTGTCTACCTGCAACCTGTCACAACTAGTCTGTCTACCTGCAACCTGTCACCACCAGGCTGTCTACCTGCAACCTGTCACAACTAGGCTGTCTACCTGCAACCTGTCACCACCAGGCTGTCTACCTGCAACCTGTCACCACCAGGCTGTCTACCTGCAACCTGTCACCACCAGGGCTGTCTATCTGCAACCTGACACCACCACCAGGCTGTCTTCCTGCAACCGGTCACCACCAGGGCTGTCTACCTGCAACCTGTCACCACCAAGCTGTCTACCTGCAACCTGTCACCACCAGGCTGTCTACCTGTAACCTGTCACCACAAGGTTGTCTATCTGCAACCTGTCACCACCATGGCTGTCTACCAGCAACCTGTCACCACCAGGCTGTCTACCTGCAACCTGCCACCACCCGGCTGTCTAACTGCAACCTGTTACCACCAGGCTGTCTACCTGCAACCTGTCACCACCAGGCTGTCTACCGGCAACCTGTCACCACCAGGCTGTCTACCTGCAACCTGTCACCACCAGGCTGTCTACCTGCAACCTGTAACCACCAGGGCTGTCTACCTGCAACCTGTCACCACCAGGCTGTCTACCTGCAACCTCTCACCACCAGGCTGTCTACCTGCAACCTGTCACCACCAGGGCTGTCTACCTGCAACCTGACACCACCAGGCTGTCTACCTGCAACCTGTCACCACCAGGGCTGTCTACCTGCAACCTGTCACCACCAGGCTGTCTACCTGCAACCTGTCACCACCAGGCTGTCTACCTGTAACCTGTCACCACCAGGTTGTCTACCTGCAACCTGTCACCACCAGGCTGTCTACCTGCAACCTGTCACCACCAGGCTGTCTACCTGCAACCTGTCACCACCAGGGCTGTCTACCTGCAACCTGTCACCACCAGGCTGTCTACCTGCAACCTGTCACCACCTGGCTGTCTACCTGGAACCTGTCACCACCAGGCTGTCCACCTGCAACCTGTCACCCCAAGGCTGTCTACCTCCAACCTGTCACCACCAGGCTGTCTACCTGCAGCCTGTCACCACCAGGCTGTCCACCTGCAACCTGTCGCCACCAGGCTGTCTACCTGCAACATGTCACCACCAGGCTGCCTACCTGCAGCCTGTCACCACCAGGCTGTCTACCTGCAATCTGTCACCACCAGGTTGTCCACCTGCAACCGGTCACCACCAGGCTGTCTACCTGCAACCTGTCACCACCAGGCTGTCTACCTGCATCCGGTCACCACCAGGCTGTCTACCTGCAACCTGTCACCACCAAGCTGTCTACCTGCAACCTGTCACCACCAGGCTGTCTACCTGCAACCTGTCACCACCAGGCCTGTCACCACCATGCTGTCTACCTTCAACCTGTCACCATCAGGCTGTCTACCTGCAACCTGTCACCACCAGGCTGTCTACCTGCAACCTGTCACCACCAGGCTGTCTAAACGCAACCTGTCACCACCAGGCTGTCTACCTGCAACCTGTCACCACTAGGCTGTCTACCTGCAACCTGTCACCACCAGGCTGTCTACCTGCAACCTGTCACCACCAGGCTGTCTACCTGCAACCTGTCACAACTAGGCTGTCTACCTGCAACCTGTCACCACCAGGCTGTCTACCTGCAACCTGTCACAACTAGGCTGTCTACCTGCAACCTGTCACCACCGGGCTGTCTACCTGCAACCTGTCACCACCAGGCTGTCTAACTGCAACCTGTCACCACCAGGGCTGTCTATCTGCAACCTGACACCACCACCAGGCTGTCTTCCTGCAACCGGTCACCACCAGGCCTGTCTACCTGCATCCTGTCACCACCAAGCTGTCTACCTGCAACCTGTCACCACCAGGCTGTCTACCTGTAACCTGTCACCACAAGGTTGTCTATCTGCAACCTGTCACCACCAGGCTGTCTACCTGCAACCTGTCACCACCATGGCTGTCTACCAGCAACCTGTCACCACCAGGCTGTCTACCTGCAACCTGTCACCACCCGGCTGTCTACCTGCAACCTGTCACCACCAGGCTGTCTACCTGCAACCTGTCACCACCAGGCTGTCTACCTGCAACCTGTCACCACCAGGCTGTCTACCTGCAACCTGTCACCACCAGGCTGTCTACCTGCAACCTGTCACCACCAGGGCTGTCTACCTGCAACCTGTCACCACCAGGCTGTCTACCTGCAACCTCTCACCACCAGGCTGTCTACCTGCAACCTGTCACCACCAGGGCTGTCTACCTGCAACCTGACACCACCAGGCTGTCTACCTGCAACCTGTCACCACCAGGGCTGTCTACCTGCAACCTGTCACCACCAGGCTGTCTACCTGTAACCTGTCACCATCAGGTTGTCTACCTGCAACCTGTCACCACCAGGCTGTCTACCTGCAACCTGTCACCACCAGGCTGTCTACCTGCAACCTGTCACCACCAGGGCTGTCTACCTGCAACCTGCCACCACCAGGCTGTCTACCTGCAACCTGTCACCACCAGGCTGTCTACCTGCAACCTGTCACCACCAGGGTTGTCTACCTGCAACCTGACACCACCAGGCTGTCTACCTGCAACCTGTCACCACCAGGGCTGTCTACATGCAACATTGCACCACCAGGCTGGCTACCGGCAACCTGTCACCACCAGGTTGTCTACCTGTAACCTGTCACCACCAGGTAGTCTACCTGCAACCTGTCACCACCAGGCTGTCTACCTGTAACCTGTCACCACCAGGTAGTCTACCTGCAACCTGTCACCACCAGGTAGTCTACCTGCAACCTGTCACCACCAGGCTGTCTACCTGCAACCTGTCACCACCAGGCTGTCTACCTGCAACCTGTCACCACCAGGCTGTCTACCTGCAACCTGTCACCACCAGGCTGTCTACCTGCAACTTGACACCACCAGGCTGTCTACCTGCAGCCTGTCACCACCAGGCTGTCTACCTGCAACCTGTCACCACCAATGTGTCTACCTGCAACCTGTCACCACCAGGCTGTCTACCTGCAACCCGTCACCACCAGGCTGTCTACCTACAACCTGTCACCACCAGGCTGTCTACCTGCAACCTGTCACCACCAGGCTGTCTACCTGCAACCTGTCACCACCAGGCTGTCTACCTGCAACCTGTCACCACCAGGCTGTCTACCTGCAACCCGTCACCACCAGGCTGTCTACCTACAACCTGTCACCACCAGGCTGTCTACCTGCAACCTGTCACCACCAGGCTGTCTACCTGCAACCCGTCACCACCAGGCTGTCTACCTACAACCTGTCACCACCAGGCTGTCTACCTGCAACCTGTCACCACCAGGCTGTCTACCTGTAACCTGTCACCACCAAGTTGTCTACCTGCAACCTGTCACCACCAGGCTGTCTACCTGCAACCTGTCACCACCAGGGCTGTCTACCTGCAACCTGTCACCACCAGGCAGTCTACCTGCAACCTGTCACCACCAGGCTGTCTACCTGCAACCTGTCACCACCAAGCTGTCTACCTGCAACATGTCACCACCGGGCTGTCTACCTGCAACCTGTCACCACAAGGCTGTCTACCTGCAACCTGTCACCACCAAGCTGTCTACCTGCAACCTGTCACCACCAGGCTGTCTACCTGCAACCTGTCACCACCAGGGTGTCTACCTGCAACCTGTCACCACCAGGTTGAAAAAGGCAAATGGAATGGCCTACCATATGGAAAAGAGGTTATAAAAGGCAATGACAACGTTCGTGTGTGCTCCTGGTGAAGTGCTAAACCTGCAAGAGTCACACAGTAGCTGCAGAGCTCTGGGTAGCTGCATTGCCCTGGATGAAAAGCCCTTTCAGAATCAACCACTGCGCTCCATTATTGCTGGAGACCAAATATTAAAATATGCCTTTTTGATAAGCCCAGATTGGGGATTTAATTCTTATCAGTTACAACAAAAAAAAAAAGAAATTTATTGCACCAACACTAGACTTTTGCTGTTCTTTTTTTTTTAATATATCTTTACTTTTAAGTTTTTCTTTACATTCAGTCTCGTCAAAGTTATGTATGTATGTATGTATGTATGTATGTATGTATGTATGTATGTATGTATGTATGTATATATATATATATATATATATATATATATATATATATATATATATATATATATATATATATATATATATATATATATATATATATATATATATATATATATATATATTAGTATTAAATTATTGTAAACAAATTTAAAATATATTTAGTTAGGTTAGGCTAAAGTAAATTGTTCTTATTATAATAAGGTCAGGTAAGTTTTCTAAGATTCTTTTGGTTTCAAAATTATAAATTTTTACATTAACATTAATAAAAAAATATATCTTTTAACATATAAAAGAAGATTTCAGAAAGGACTTAATTTTAAATGAGTTCTTGCTAATTGACCAGTTTTACATATATGTGTGTGTGTGTGTGTGTGTGTGTGTGTGTGTGTGTGTGTGTGTGTGTGTGTGTGTGTGTGTGTGTGTGTGTGTGTGTGTGTGTGTGTGTGTGTGTGTGTGTGTGTGTGTACTCACCTAATTGTACTCACCTAATTGTGGTTGCAGGGGTCGAGACTCAGCTCCTGGCCCCGCCTCTTCACTGATCGCTACTGGATCCTCTCTCTCTCTGCTTCCTGAGCTTTGTCATACCTCTTCTTAAAACTATGTATGGTTCCTGCCTCCACTACTTCACTTGCTAGGCTATTCCACTTGCTGACAACTCTATGACTGAAGAAATACTTCCTAACGTCCCTGTGACTCGTCTGAGTCTTCAGCTTCCAGTTGTGACCCCTTGTCCCTGTGTCCCCTCTCTGGAACATCCTATCTCTGTCCACCTTGTCTATTCCCCGCAGTATCTTGTATGTCGTTATCATGTCTCCCCTGACCCTTCTGTCCTCCAGTGTCGTCAGTCCGATTTCCCTTAACCTTTCCTCGTACGACATTCCCTTGAGCTCTGGGACTAGCCTTGTTGCAAACCTTTGTACTTTCTCTAACTTCTTGACGTGCTTGACCAGGTGTGGGTTCCAGACTGGTGCTGCATACTCCAGTATGGGTCTAACATACACAGTGTACAGTGTCTTGAACGATTCCTTATTAAGGTATCGGAACGCTATTCTCAGGTTTGCCAGGCGCCCGTATGTTGCAGCGGTTATTTGGTTGATGTGTGCCTCCGGTGATGTGCTCGGTGTTATGGTCACCCTAAGGTCTTTCTCCCTGAGCGAGGTCTGTAGTCTTTGTCCACCTAGCCTATATTCTGTCTGCGGTCTTCTTTGCCCCTCCCCAATCTTCATGACTTTGCATTTGGCTGTGTGTGTGTGTGTGTGTGTGTGTGTGTGTGTGTGTGTGTGTGTGTGTGTATGTGTGTGTGTGTGTGTGTGTGTGTGTATGTGTGTGTGTGTGTGTGTGTGTGTGTGTGTGTGTGTGTGTGTGTGTGTGTGTGTGTGTGTGTGTGTGTGTGTGTGTGTGTAATTATTACATATATATACATAATTGGAGTGCTGGCTCTGTAATGAGGGCCAGCTGGCACTGGGTCTATCCTCTTCAAACTGCCTCTGGCTCTTCCGGTCTTTCAAATAATAAATTCGGATAATTATGTGGCCGGATGCTGCGAATAGCCCCAATTTATGGCCTCCTTTTTTAACGCAGCTGTAAAGCAAAATGAGCAGAATTTTGAGTCTGCATTTAGCGGCCTCGTGATATGATAATGATGGCGGGGGGGGGAGATGGGGAGGGGTGCGGGAGGGGAGGGAAGATTATTGGGGGTAGGAGTGACAGTGGAACTGGGGAGGGGGTGGTGTTTGGAAAGGGACTTTCATGGAGAATGGGTGTTGGGGAGGTGGAGGCAGGTGTAGGGGTGGTGGCAGGTGTAGGGGTGGAGGCAGGTGTAGGGGTGGAGGCAGGTGTAGGGGTGGTGGCAGGTGTAGGGGTGGTGGCAGGTGTAGGGGTGGAGGCAGGTGTAGGGGTGGTGGCAGGTGTAGGGGTGGTGGCAGGTGTAGGGGTGGAGGCAGGTGTAGGAGTGGTGGCAGGTGTAAGGGTGGTGGCAGGTGTAGGGGTGGAGACAGGTGTAGGGGTGGTGGCAGGTGTAGGGGTGGTGGCAGGTGTAGGGGTGGTGGCAGGTGTAGGGGTGGAGGCAGGTGTAGGGGTGGTGGCAGGTGTAGGGGTGGAGGCAGGTGTAGGGGTGGTGGCAGGTGTAGGGGTGTTGGCAGGTGCAGGGGTGGTGGCAGGTGCAGGGGTGGAGACAGGTGTAGGGGTGGTGGCAGGTGTAGGGGTGGAGGCAGGTGCAGGGGTGGTGGCAGGTGTAGGGGTGGAGGCAGGTGTAGGGGTGGAGGCAGGTGCAGGGGTGGAGACAGGTGTAGGGGTGGTGGCAGGTGCAGGGGTGGTGGCAGGTGTAGGGGTGGAGGCAGGTGCAGGGGTGGTGGCAGGTGTAGGGGTGGTGGCAGGTGTAGGGGTGGAGGCAGGTGTAGGGGTGGTGGCAGGTGTAGGGGTGGAGGCAGGTGTAGGGGTGGTGGCAGGTGTAGGGGTGGAGGCAGGTGTAGGGGTGGTGGCAGGTGTAGGGGTGGAGGCAGGTGTAGGGGTGGTGGCAGGTGTAGGGGTGGTGGCAGGTGTAGGGGTGGTGGCAGGTGTAGGGGTGGTGGCAGGTGTAGGGGTGGAGGCAGGTGTAGGGCTGGAGGCAGGTGTAGGGCTGGAGGCAGGTGTAGGGGTGGTGGCAGGTGTAGGGCTGGAGGCAGGTGTAGGGGTGGTGGCAGGTGTAGGGGTGGTGGCAGGTGTAGGGGTGGAGGCAGGTGTAGGGGTGGAGGCAGGTGTAGGGGTGGTGGCAGGTGTAGGGCTGGAGGCAGGTGTAGAGGTGAATGGTACAATGTATCAAGGACCCGGATGGAGGTGTATCAGTAATCAGTGAATCAATATCATTATCAGTGAAGACGAGGTGTTGCATGCGGCTAGAACATACACATTAATTCGGGCACGCACAAGATGTATTACGTCTGGAAGCTGAAAGCACGGTAAGCAGAGCCATCTAGTGGAGGTATACAACTTTAGTTCGCTTGATGACCGTAAGAGATGCTGTGGCAGCCTGACTTCTCAGGGCAGGGAAGGGGGGCGGGAGATTGTTTGGAGTGATTCGGTTTATAATATCGATACGATTGATAAAGTCACAAACGCAGCACTGTGCGCCTCTTTATTGACACCTTGGGCTTTATCAAGTCACGTGACTTCAAAAAATGACCACTGCATGGGCTAAACGTTGTCAATATTGGAACGTAGTTTTACGAAATTTATCAACTTATTGGTTTTCTATACTAGTAGTTCATCTGTGTCTGTTTTAGGGAACACTTGTAGAGATAGCTTGACTACACTGTAGTGAAAGTTCAGTCCAACCAGACTCTCTCAGGCCGTCAGCTGGCATGGATCCCACAATCATCTCTGACTCTCTGTTATACTTTGTGTTCACTGTTTATTGTTCAGCTGGCTAGTGTTGGACTCCTCGTCCATTTGTGAGTGTCTGTAAAGCACTAATTATTTTTGAGTCTTCTTTCCCTGATGAGTAATGTGTGTGAGTGTAGGTCTCTTACAGTAGTGTAGGCCTGATATAGTAGTGTAAGCTTCCTAGAGAAGTGTAGGCCTGCTATAGTAGTGCAATCCTGCTACAGTAGTGTAATCTTGCTATAGTACTGTAAGCCTGCTACAGTAGTGTAGGGCTGCTACAGTAGTGTAGGCCTGCTACAGTAGTGTAAGCTTGCTAGAGTAGTGTAGGCCTGCTACAGAAGTGTAGGCCTGCTACAGTAGTGTAGGCCTGCTACAGTAGTGTAAGCTTGCTAGAGTAGTGTAGGCCTGCTACAGTAGTGTAGGGCTGCTACAGTAGTGTAGGCCTGCTACAGTAGTGTAAGCTTGCTAGAGTAGTGTAGGCCTGCTACAGTAGTGTAAGCCTGCTACAGTAGTGTAAGCTTGCTACAGTAGTGTAGGCCTGCTGTAGTAGTGTAAGCCTGCTACAGTAGTGTAAGCTTGCTACAGTAGTGTAGGCCTGCTGAAGTAGTGTAAGCCTGCTACAGTAGTGTAGGCCTGCTACAGTAGTGTAGGCCTGCTGAAGTAGTGTAAGCCTGCTACAGTAGTGTAGGCCTGCTACAATAGAGTAGCTTGCTACAGTAGTGTAGACCTGCTATAGTAGTGTAAGCCTGCTAAAGTAGTATAAGCTTGCTACAGTAGTATAGGGCTGCTACAGTAGTGTAGGGCTGCTACAGTAGTATAAGCCTGCTACAGTAGTGTAGGGCTGCTACTGTAGTGTAGGGCTTCTACAGTAGTATAAGCCTGCTACAGTAGTGTAGGGCTGCTACTGTAGTGTAGGGCTGCTACAGTAGTATAAGCCTGCTACAGTAGTGTAGGGCTGCTACAGTAGTGTAGGGCTGCTACAGTAGTGTAGGGCTGCTACTGTAGTGTAGGGCTGCTACAGTAGTGTAGGGCTACTACTGTAGTGTAGGGCTGCTACAGTAGTGTAGGGCTGCTACAGTAGTGTAGGGCTGCTACAGTAGTGTAGGGCTGCTACTGTAGTGTAGGGCTGCTACAGTAGTATAAGCCTGCTACAGTAGTGTAGGGCTGCTACTGTAGTGTAGGACTGCTACAGTAGTATAAGCCTGCTACAGTAGTGTAGGGCTGCTACAGTAGTATAAGCCTGCTACAGTAGTGTAGGGCTGCTACTGTAGTGTAGGGCTGCTACAGTAGTATAAGCCTGCTACAGTAGTGTAGGGCTGCTACTGTAGTGTAGGGCTGCTACAGTAGTATAAGCCTGCTACAGTAGTGTAGGGCTGCTACTGTAGTGTAGGGCTGCTACAGTAGTATAAGCCTGCTACAGTAGTATAGGGCTGCTACAGTAGTGTAGGGCTGCTACAGTAGTATAAGCCTGCTACAGTAGTGTAGGGCTGCTACTGTAGTGTAGGGCTGCTACAGTAGTGTAGGGCTGCTACAGTAGTGTAGGGCTGCTACAGTAGTGTAGGGCTGCTACTGTAGTGTAGGGCTGCTACAGTAGTGTAGGGCTGCTACTGTAGTGTAGGGCTGCTACAGTAGTGTAGGGCTGCTACAGTAGTATAAGCCTGCTACAGTAGTGTAGGGCTGCTACAGTAGTGTAGGGCTGCTACAGTAGTATAAGCCTGCTACAGTAGTGTAGGGCTGCTACAGTAGTGTAGGGCTGCTACAGTAGTGTAGGGCTGCTACAGTAGTGTAGGGCTGCTACAGTAGTGTAGGGCTGCTACAGTAGTGTAGGGCTGCTACAGTAGTGTAGGGCTGCTACAGTACTGTAGGGCTGCTACAGTAGTGTAGGGCTGCTACTGTAGTGTAGGGCTTCTACTGTAGTGTAGGGCTGCTACAGTAGTGTAGGGCTGCTACAGTAGAGTAGGGCTGCTACAGTAGTGTAGGGCTGCTACTGTAGTGTAGGGCTGCTACAGTAGTATAAGCCTGCTACAGTAGTGTAGGGCTGCTACTGTAGTGTAGGGCTGCTACAGTAGTATAAGCCTGCTACAGTAGTGTAGGGCAGCTACAGTAGTATAAGCCTGCTACAGTAGTGTAGGGCTGCTACTGTAGTGTAGGGCTGCTACAGTAGTATAAGCCTGCTACAGTAGTGTAGGGCTGCTACTGTAGTGTAGGGCTGCTACAGTAGTATAAGCCTGCTACAGTAGTGTAGGGCTGCTACTGTAGTGTAGGCCTGCTACAGTAGTGTAAGGTTGCTAGAGTAGTGTAGGCCTGCTACAGTAGTGTAAGCCTGCTACAGTAGTGTAAGCTTGCTACAGTAGTGTAGGCCTGCTGTAGTAGTGTAAGCCTGCTACAGTAGTGTAAGCTTGCTAGAGTAGTGTAGGCCTGCTGTAGTAGTGTAAGCCTGCTACAGTAGTGTAAGTTTGCTACAGTAGTGTAGGCCTGCTGTAGTAGTGTAAGCCTACTACAGTAGTGTAGGCCTGCTACAATAGAGTAGCTTGCTACAGTAGTGTAGACCTGCTATAATAGTGTAAGCCTGCTAAAGTAGTATAAGCTTGCTACAGTAGTATAGGGCTGCTACAGTAGTGTAGGGCTGCTACAGTAGTATAAGCCTGCTACAGTAGTGTAGGGCTGCTACTGTAGTGTAGGGCTTCTACAGTAGTATAAGCCTGCTACAGTAGTGTAGGGCTGCTACTGTAGTGTAGGGCTGCTACAGTAGTATAAGCCTGCTACAGTAGTGTAGGGCTGCTACAGTAGTGTAGGGCTGCTACAGTAGTGTAGGGCTGCTACTGTAGTGTAGGGCTGCTACAGTAGTGTAGGGCTACTACTGTAGTGTAGGGCTGCTACAGTAGTGTAGGGCTGCTACAGTAGTGTAGGGCTGCTACAGTAGTGTAGGGCTGCTACAGTAGTGTAGGGCTGCTACTGTAGTGTAGGGCTGCTACAGTAGTATAAGCCTGCTACAGTAGTGTAGGGCTGCTACTGTAGTGTAGGACTGCTACAGTAGTATAAGCCTGCTACAGTAGTGTAGGGCTGCTACAGTAGTATAAGCCTGCTACAGTAGTGTAGGGCTGCTACTGTAGTGTAGGGCTGCTACAGTAGTATAAGCCTGCTACAGTAGTGTAGGGCTGCTACTGTAGTGTAGGGCTGCTACAGTAGTATAAGCCTGCTACAGTAGTGTAGGGCTGCTACTGTAGTGTAGGGCTTCTACAGTAGTATAAGCCTGCTACAGTAGTGTAGGGATGCTACTGTAGTGTAGGGCTGCTACAGTAGTATAAGCCTGCTACAGTAGTGTAGGGCTGCTACAGTAGTGTAGGGCTGCTACAGTAGTGTAGGGCTGCTACTGTAGTGTAGGGCTGCTACAGTAGTGTAGGGCTACTACTGTAGTGTAGGGCTGCTACAGTAGTGTAGGGCTGCTACAGTAGTGTAGGGCTGCTACAGTAGTGTAGGGCTGCTACTGTAGTGTAGGGCTGCTACAGTAGTATAAGCCTGCTACAGTAGTGTAGGGCTGCTACTGTAATGTAGGACTGCTACAGTAGTATAAGCCTGCTACAGTAGTGTAGGGCTGCTACAGTAGTATAAGCCTGCTACAGTAGTGTAGGGCTGCTACTGTAGTGTAGGGCTGCTACAGTAGTATAAGCCTGCTACAGTAGTGTAGGGCTGCTACTGTAGTGTAGGGCTGCTACAGTAGTATAAGCCTGCTACCGTAGTGTAGGGCTGCTACTGTAGTGTAGGGCTGCTACAGTAGTATAAGCCTGCTACAGTAGTATAGGGCTGCTACAGTAGTGTAGGGCTGCTACAGTAGTATAAGCCTGCTACAGTAGTGTAGGGCTGCTACTGTAGTGTAGGGCTGCTACAGTAGTGTAGGGCTGCTACAGTAGTGTAGGGCTGCTACAGTAGTGTAGGGCTGCTACAGTAGTGTAGGGCTGCTACTGTAGTGTAGGGCTGCTACAGTAGTGTAGGGCTGCTACTGTAGTGTAGGGCTGCTACAGTAGTGTAGGGCTGCTACAGTAGTATAAGCCTGCTACAGTAGTGTAGGGCTGCTACAGTAGTGTAGGGCTGCTACAGTAGTATAAGCCTGCTACAGTAGTGTAGGGCTGCTACAGTAGTGTAGGGCTGCTACAGTAGTGTAGGGCTGCTACAGTAGTGTAGGGCTGCTACAGTAGTGTAGGGCTGCTACAGTAGTGTAGGGCTGCTACAGTAGTGTAGGGCTGCTACAGTAGTGTAGGGCTGCTACAGTAGTGTAGGGCTGCTACTGTAGTGTAGGGCTTCTACTGTAGTGTAGGGCTGCTACAGTAGTGTAGGGCTGCTACAGTAGAGTAGGGCTGCTACAGTAGTGTAGGGCTGCTACTGTAGTGTAGGGCTGCTACAGTAGTATAAGCCTGCTACAGTAGTGTAGGGCTGCTACTGTAGTGTAGGGCTGCTACAGTAGTATAAGCCTGCTACAGTAGTGTAGGGCAGCTACAGTAGTATAAGCCTGCTACAGTAGTGTAGGGCTGCTACTGTAGTGTAGGGCTGCTACAGTAGTATAAGCCTGCTACAGTAGTGTAGGGCTGCTACTGTAGTGTAGGGCTGCTACAGTAGTATAAGCCTGCTACAGTAGTGTAGGGCTGCTACTGTAGTGTAGGCCTGCTACAGTAGTGTAAGCTTGCTAGAGTAGTGTAGGCCTGCTACAGTAGTGTAAGCCTGCTACAGTAGTGTAAGCTTGCTACAGTAGTGTAGGCCTGCTGTAGTAGTGTAAGCCTGCTACAGTAGTGTAAGCTTGCTAGAGTAGTGTAGGCCTGCTGTAGTAGTGTAAGCCTGCTACAGTAGTGTAAGTTTGCTACAGTAGTGTAGGCCTGCTGTAGTAGTGTAAGCCTACTACAGTAGTGTAGGCCTGCTACAATAGAGTAGCTTGCTACAGTAGTGTAGACCTGCTATAATAGTGTAAGCCTGCTAAAGTAGTATAAGCTTGCTACAGTAGTATAGGGCTGCTACAGTAGTGTAGGGCTGCTACAGTAGTATAAGCCTGCTACAGTAGTGTAGGGCTGCTACTGTAGTGTAGGGCTTCTACAGTAGTATAAGCCTGCTACAGTAGTGTAGGGCTGCTACTGTAGTGTAGGGCTGCTACAGTAGTATAAGCCTGCTACAGTAGTGTAGGGCTGCTACAGTAGTGTAGGGCTGCTACAGTAGTGTAGGGCTGCTACTGTAGTGTAGGGCTGCTACAGTAGTGTAGGGCTACTACTGTAGTGTAGGGCTGCTACAGTAGTGTAGGGCTGCTACAGTAGTGTAGGGCTGCTACAGTAGTGTAGGGCTGCTACAGTAGTGTAGGGCTGCTACTGTAGTGTAGGGCTGCTACAGTAGTATAAGCCTGCTACAGTAGTGTAGGGCTGCTACTGTAGTGTAGGACTGCTACAGTAGTATAAGCCTGCTACAGTAGTGTAGGGCTGCTACAGTAGTATAAGCCTGCTACAGTAGTGTAGGGCTGCTACTGTAGTGTAGGGCTGCTACAGTAGTATAAGCCTGCTACAGTAGTGTAGGGCTGCTACTGTAGTGTAGGGCTGCTACAGTAGTATAAGCCTGCTACAGTAGTGTAGGGCTGCTACTGTAGTGTAGGGCTGCTACAGTAGTATAAGCCTGCTACAGTAGTATAGGGCTGCTACAGTAGTGTAGGGCTGCTACAGTAGTATAAGCCTGCTACAGTAGTGTAGGGCTGCTACTGTAGTGTAGGGCTGCTACAGTAGTGTAGGGCTGCTACAGTAGTGTAGGGCTGCTACAGTAGTGTAGGGCTGCTACAGTAGTGTTGGGCTGCTACTGTAGTGTAGGGCTGCTACAGTAGTGTAGGGCTGCTACTGTAGTGTAGGGCTGCTACAGTAGTGTAGGGCTGCTACAGTAGTATAAGCCTGCTACAGTAGTGTAGGGCTGCTACAGTAGTGTAGGGCTGCTACAGTAGTATAAGCCTGCTACAGTAGTGTAGGGCTGCTACAGTAGTGTAGGGCTGCTACAGTAGTGTAGGGCTGCTACAGTAGTGTAGGGCTGCTACAGTAGTGTAGGGCTGCTACAGTAGTGTAGGGCTGCTACAGTAGTGTAGGGCTGCTACAGTAGTGTAGGGCTGCTACTGTAGTGTAGGGCTTCTACTGTAGTGTAGGGCTGCTACAGTAGTGTAGGGCTGCTACAGTAGAGTAGGGCTGCTACAGTAGTGTAGGGCTGCTACTGTAGTGTAGGGCTGCTACAGTAGTATAAGCCTGCTACAGTAGTGTAGGGCTGCTACTGTAGTGTAGGGCTGCTACAGTAGTATAAGCCTGCTACAGTAGTGTAGGGCAGCTACAGTAGTATAAGCCTGCTACAGTAGTGTAGGGCTGCTACTGTAGTGTAGGGCTGCTACAGTAGTATAAGCCTGCTACAGTAGTGTAGGGCTGCTACTGTAGTGTAGGGCTGCTACAGTAGTATAAGCCTGCTACAGTAGTGTAGGGCTGCTACTGTAGTGTAGGGCTGCTACAGTAGTATAAGCCTGCTACAGTAGTATAGGGCTGCTACAGTAGTGTAGGGCTGCTACAGTAGTATAAGCCTGCTACAGTAGTGTAGGGCTGCTACTGTAGTGTAGGGCTGCTACAGTAGTATAAGCCTGCTACAGTAGTGTAGGGCTGCTACAGTAGTGTAGGGCTGCTACAGTAGTGTAGGGCTGCTACTGTAGTGTAGGGCTGCTACAGTAGTGTATGGCTGCTACTGTAGTGTAGGGCTGCTACAGTAGTGTAGGGCTGCTACAGTAGTATAAGCCTGCTACAGTAGTGTAGGGCTGCTACAGTAGTGTAGGGCTGCTACAGTAGTGTAGGGCTGCTACAGTAGTGTAGAGCTGCTACAGTAGTGTAGGGCTGCTACAGTAGTGTAGGGCTGCTACAGTAGTGTAGGGCTGCTACAGTAGTGTAGGGCTGCTACAGTAGTGTAGGGCTGCTACAGTAGTGTAGGGCTGCTACAGTAGTGTAGGGCTGCTACAGTAGTGTAGGGCTGCTACAGTAGTGCAGGGCTGCTACAGTAGTGTAGGGCTGCTACAGTAGTATAAGCCTGCTACAGTAGTGTAGGGCTGCTACAGTAGTGTAGGGCTGCTACAGTAATGTAGGGCTGCTACAGTAGTGTAGGGCTGCTACAGTAGTGTAGGGCTGCTACAGTAGTGTAGGGCTGCTACAGTAGTGTAGGGCTGCTACAGTAGTGTAGGGCTGCTACAGTAGTGTAGGGCTGCTACAGTAGTGTAGGGCTGCTACAGTAGTGTAGGGCTGCTACAGTAGTATAAGCCTGCTACAGTAGTGTAGGGCTGCTACAGTAGTGTAGGGCTGCTACAGTAGTGTAGGGCTGCTACAGTAGTGTAGGGCTGCTACAGTAGTGTAGGGCTGCTACAGTAGTGTAGGGCTGCTACAGTAGTGTAGGGCTGCTACAGTAGTGTAGGGCTGCTACAGTAGTGTAGGGCTGCTACAGTAGTGTAGGGCTGCTACAGTAGTGTAGGGCTGTTACAGTAGTGTAGGGCTGCTACAGTAGTGTAGGGCTGCTACAGTAGTGTAGGGCTGCTACAGTAGTATAGGGGTGCTACAGTAGTGTAGGGCTGCTACAGTAGTGTAGGGCTGCTACAGTAGTGTAGGGCTGCTACAGTAGTGTAGGGCTGCTACAGTAGTGTAGAGGCTAGTGTAGGGCTGCTACAGTAGTGTAGGGCTGCTACAGTAGTGTAGGGCTGCTACAGTAGTGTAGGGCTGCTACAATAGTGTAGAGCTGCTACAGTAGTGTAGGGCTGCTACAATAGTGCTGGAGTTTTAGAAATGAGAAAAGTCAGGGTAGAACAAGGAAAAATTGGAGAGATATAGACAGGATGAACCACGACGGGAGAAAGGAGAGAGGAGAGAGGGAGAGGGAAAGAGAGAGTGAGAGAGAGAGAGAGAGACAGAGAGAGAGAGAGAGAGAGAGAGAGAGAGAGAGAGAGAGAGAGAGAGAGAGAGAGAGAGAGAGAGAGAGAGAGAGAGAGAGAGAGAGAGAGAGAGAGAGAGAGAGAGAGAGAGAGAGAGAGAGAGAGAGAGAGAGAGAGAGATGAAAGGAGAGATGATGGAATAGGGCGAAAGGAAAAAGTGAAATGGATGGAGAGATAATAGAAGAGGACGAAAGGACAGACAAACAATGGAGGAGAGGAGAGGCAGAAAGAGAGTTGGGAGGAGAGGCAGAAAACTGGACCAGGACGGGAAAAAAAACGAGAGAGCAGGAAAGAAAGGGAGACGAGCTAGTATGAAACAGGAAAAGGGAGAAGATAAAGATAAAAAAATATACGCATGAGGGTGGCATACACGATGACCACGAAGAGCAGTAACAGCCTGGTTGATCAGACCCTGATCCACCGGGAGGCCTGGTCGTGGACCGGGCCGCGGGGGCATTGATCCACGGAATACCCTCCAGGTAGAATCCAGGTAGGAAGACCACGAAGAGGACGGAAACCAATCCAAACCAAGTCATATTTTATGTACTCTATATAAATCGCTGAGAAATAAAGTGGTTCAGAGTACAAAACTGTCAGAGCAATCGATAGTTTGAAAGAGGAATGAAAAGTAACCCCAGGGGTCACTTGACGTTCGACGATCAGGAACCGAAATATGTCTTAGAGGCAATGATGTACAGCTTTAAGAAGTCCTGGTACGATCAAGGATATATAGAATACAGTGTTATGTATCCGCGTCTTAATTTCATACCAATACAAGAGAGAGCAGGTTAATGATGACGCTTGGTACTATCTGAACCGGACTATTACTACGACTAATGACGATACTGTTGATGATGCTGGTACTGTCTAGGCTAGACTGTTACTAAGGTGAATGATTATTTATGATGTTGGTACTACCTAGACTGGACTTAGCGCTACCAGCAGTGGTGGAGCTGGCCAGGATCTGTATTGGCGGACGTCTACGACACTCACTAGTGACAAGAGCTCACATAGCACGCTTGGGGACTCATCACCTTAAAACTACTACTACTACTACTACTACTACTACTACTATCACCACTAATACTACTACTATTTCTACTAATATTACTATTACTAATATTACTATTACTACTATTACTACTACTATTATCCCTAGTGTTAGAGTCACCTGCATTCCACTGAAGAAGCCTGCTGAACAGGCGAAGCTTTTCGACACTGGTGATATCCAGGGATTTCACCTATGTCTTCTTCAGCATATCGTCGATATTATACTCCAAGAGGCGCCAGTGCTTCCAGTTTATGATAAACGAAGGATGCGTTTAATTCCACAAACACAGCTTGTGTTTGTTTAGTTTACACCGGCAAACGTTATGTACAAAGGGAGAGGACGGGAGCATAGGGGGTCGGGTACCTATAGTTTTAGACGAAGGTGCCTTTGACACCTTTAGTAGCCAGGGGCAATGTAAATAGCCAGGGCTGAATATATATATATATATATATATTATAATATATATATATATATATATATATATATATATATATATATATATATATATATATGAGACACTTAGAAAATCAAAATAAATATACTAATAAAATTAAAATTTACGAAAAATATAATAAATATGGCCGCCAACAAGAAAAGTGTTAACATAAGCACAAACAAAAACACCGCAATTATCCGAAAAAAAAGAAAAACTCGTATAGAGAAAAAAAAAATCCTACAACAGTGAAAAATAGCAAAAAAAAAAGTCTCCCTAAAAAGAGGGGTAAAAATGGAGGGGAGGCGTGAGGGAAGCCAGACTCAAATTGACACTTGGGAGGTGGACGATAAAACATTATTCCCGATATGAAACAGAGAGAAAGAGAGAGAGAGACAGAGAGAGAGAGAGAGAGAGAGAGAGAGAGAGAGAGAGAGAGAGAGAGAGAGAGAGAGAGAGAGAGAGAGAGAGCATAAAGGCTAACTGAGGTGATCGGTTTTTATAGAAATTAGATTTTTTTTGAGTTTTGTTTGTTTCTCTGCTATTCCTTCATACCCTGAAGACCTCCCCTACCCTCCCCCCCCCTTCGCATTAATTTGTGTTTGTCTAAGATAGTATCTGTGCTTTTGTTTGCATGTTCTTGTTTGTCTTGTATCATGTTTGTGTTCACAGCAGCTTGTGTGTGTGTGTGTATGTGTGTGTGTATGTGTGTGTGTGTGTGTGTGTGTGTGTGTGCATGTGTGCCAGCGCGAGAGCATGTGCGTGCAGACATGTACTTACAGACTTATGCTTGCATTAGTCGAATCTTAGCTCCTGGTCCCCGCCTCTTGGGCCACACTGAGCGGCATAACTGATTTCTGGCTTGATGAGATTAAGACACATGTGCAACATCTGGGTATCTTTAATGTAGACGTTTCGCCATCCAATGGCTTTATCAATACAAATTCTAGGACGTAACTTGAAGACAGTAGAACTATGTACAGAAGATGAGGTAATCAGTCCCTCAACCTAGGAGTAGGTGCGAAGAGCACAATAGTCTTGGAGAATCTCCACGACTATGGTGCTCTTCGCACCTACTCCTAGGTTGAGGGACTGATTACCTCATCTTCTGTACATAGTTCTACTGTCTTCAAGTTATGTCCTAGAATTTGTATTGATAAAGCCATTGGATGGCGAAACGTCTACATTAAAGATACCCAGATGTTGCACATGTGCCTTAATCTCATCTTGTCGGTATTATATACCATTCGTACACGATTTCTGGCTTCTTGGGCTCTGTCACACACACTCTTAAAGCTGCGTATTAAATTTGCCTCCACCACTGTCTCATCCATTCCAATCATCTATTCAACAGCTCTGAGACTAAATAAACACTTTCTTACATCCCCATTACTCATGATCCTGGTCCTCTTAATTTAGTCTGTTCTTGTCTGCTCTATCACTTTCCCTTAAGATTCTATGTGTGATAATCTTCTCTTCCCTTGTCCTTCTCTCCACCAAGGTCGTCAGGTTTAGTTCCTTCGAGTTTCTCCTCATAATACATCTCTCAGCTTTTTACCGGCCTTGAGACCTCTGTGAGCTTCTTCACGTGCTTGTTCTGGTGTGGGTTCCATGATGGTGTCACATAGTCACTGCCTTATACATCCTGAAAAAGATTATGAATGATTCTTACGTCAGGTTCCTGAATGCTATTCAGAAGTATGCTAATTTTGCATATATGGTTCGAATATATTTCTGGCGATATACTTGGTGATATGTTTACCCCAGGACCTTTTTTTTACTCTCTGATAGTTGTCTCACACTCTCCAATTCGCAAGACTTTACATTTGTTGTGATTGAACTCGAGAAGCCACTTTTTTTGACAATCTCTGAATTCTGCTGAGGTCTCCCAGCAGTTTAATGAATGACTGTCATTTCCTGTTATTATCAGTCACATTAGTCCTACATCATCCGCCGAGACACAAGGGACTCAGTCCCCTCTGGAAGGTCGTTCACATATATACTAGGAACAGTATCGTTCTTAATAATGATCCTTGTGGAACCCCATTCCTCACACTCTCCAGTCTGATATCTCAGTCCTAACTGTTACTCTCTACTGTCTGTTATTCAGTTACTCTCTGCTGTCTGTCATTCAGTTACTCTCTGCTGTCTGTCATTCAGTTACTCTCTGCTGTCTGTCATTCAGTTACTCTCTGCTGTCTGTCATTCAGTTACTCTCTGCTGTCTGTCATTCAGTTACTCTCTGCTGTCTGTCATTCAGTTACTCTCTGCTGTCTGTTATTCAGTTACTCTCTGCTGTCTGTCATTCAGTTACTCTCTGCTGTCTGTCATTCAGTTACTCTCTGCTGTCTGTTATTCAGTTACTCTCTGCTGTCTGTCATTCAGTTACTCTCTGCTGTCTGTCATTCAGTTACTCTCTGCTGTCTGTTATTCAGTTACTCTCTGCTGTCTGTCATTCAGTTACTCTCTGCTGTCTGTTATTCAGTTACTCTCTGCTGTCTGTTATTCAGTTACTCTCTGCTGTCTGTTATTCAGTTACTCTCTGCTGTCTGTTATTCAGTTACTCTCTGCTGTCTGTCATTCAGTTACTCTCTGCTGTCTGTTATTCAGTTACTCTCTGCTGTCTGTTATTCAGTTACTCTCTGCGGTCTGTTATTCAGTTACTCTCTGCTGTCTGTTATTCAGTTACTCTCTGCTGTCTGTTATTCAGTTACTCTCTGCTGTCTGTTATTCAGTTACTCTCTGCTGTCTGTTATTCAGTTACTCTCTGCTGTCTGTTATTCAGTTACTCTCTGCTGTCTGTTATTCAGTTACTCTCTGCTGTTTGTCCTTGATTCACTGGAGCACACTACCTTCTAACCCCTCCTGCTCCTCCACTTTCTGGACTACACTCTGGTGTGGTAGTGTATCAAAGGCTTTCCTCCAGTCTTAGAAGACGCAGTTCGCCCAACTCTGTCTTGTTTTATCTCTGTGTCCATCATACAACTCCATCAAATTTGTGAGACGGGATTTTTCCATCCCTGAATCCACGCTGGTTTTCCGTTGTGTGTGTGTGTGTGTGTGTGTGTGTGTGTGTGTGTGTGTGTGTGTGTGTGTGTGTGTGTGTGTGTGTGTGTGTGTGTGTGTGTGTGTGTGTGTGTGTGTGTGTGTGTGTGTGTGTGTGTGTGTGTGTTTGTGTGTGTGTGTGTGTGTTTCCTTGTCGTTTGTTTTTGTTTCATCTTTTGTCCTTGTTAGAGAAGTTCTATTGACGCGTGATCACATTAGTTTGCCTTTGGTGTTGCCTCTTTGGAGTGTCGCTCTTTCTGCCTTACTATTTACAATTTCTCTCATTCGTTCTTTTTAGCTTTCTTTCGTTTTTCAGTGACTCTCTCTCTCTCTCTCTCTCTCTCTCTCTATGCATGTATGTACATATATATATATATATATATATATATATATATATATATATATACATATATATATATATATATATATATATATATATATATATATATATATATATATATATATATATATATATATATATATATATGCAAAACAACCACTGTGAAAGAGTAGTGAAATTTCAAACGCTTTCATGACTACTCACATTGTCAAGGAACTATTAAAGTAATACAAACAAAGGAAGGCAATTAAAGGGCTTAGACTACACCTCACAGTCAATCCCCACAATAAAGAAACACCTGATGCGCGACAATACCGGACTCATAAGAAAAGAGGAACACTGCAGTAGGTCCGCTGGTCCAACTAGACAGGTCCTCACGACATCCCACTAACAAAATATTCTACCCAAGAAATAAGGTTTATCATTTGTCCAATGTATTATTAAACTCTAACCAAATTTTATTAATTATAAATGAGTCTAATTTATATAAACCTAAGGAAATATTCATATTATTTTCAAAACTGCTTTTTATGAGACAAGATTCAATTATATTTCTGTCAACCATGGACTTGCTTGATATAACTTTGTCAACTTTTTGAAAATCAATTGGATGGTTAAAATCTCTCACATGAATAAATAGAGCATTGGAATCCTGTATGGACTAATAAAAACACACAAACCAGGTAATCCAATTAGACCAATTATTAGTTCCATAGGAACAGTTTCGTATAAATTGTCCAAATGGCTTGTTAACATTTTGAGCTCTATTGTTGGTATAATTTCTAACTTTAATGTTAAAAACAACTTAGATTTAGTTGATAAATTAAGCTCCTTGACTGACTTAAATGATTTTAACATGGTTAGTTTAGTTTTGATGTTACTTCCTTGTTTACGAAAGTTCTTGTTGATGATTTATTAAGTTTCTTATCTGAAGAACTCGTTAATTATGATTTACCATTGCCAGTTCCTACCATCATTAAATTTATTAAACTTTGCATTGTTGATGTAAAATTTGTATTTAATGATAAGTTTTACATTCAGAAATTTGGTATGGCAATGGGAAATCCTCTTTCACCTGTTCTTAGTAATCTATACATGGAATTTTTTGAAACAAGATTGCTTAACACAATCCTCCCTAATAGAGCAAAATGGTTCAGATATGTTGATGATATTTTATGTCTTATGCCCAAACATGTAGATATACACCATTTCCTTGGCAAATTAAATAGCTTAGCCCATTCTATAAACTTTACTGTTGAGTTTGAGGAAAATAACTCATTGCCTTTTCTAGATGTTTTAATTATTAAGAGTAATAATGAATTCAAATTTAAAATTTACAGAAAACCTACAAATAACTGTTCCTATGTCCGCTATTATTCTTCATATCAAGATAGAGTTAAACTGTCTGTTTTCTCATCAATGTTTTTGAGAGCTTTACGAATTTGTAGTCCAGAGTTCATAGATGAAGAAATATCCAAAATTTATGAAATAGCCAATGATCTGAAATACCCGAGAAATGTAATTGATAAATCATTTAAAGTTGCTAGAAATACTTTTTACAATCCAAAAATGGACAACCAGCCTTATTCAACTAAAAATATGTTGGTTCTCCCTTACCATGAAAACTTGGTTGATATGCCTTCTCTTCTTAAGACTTTTAATATTAAAGTTGTATTCAAAAATCTTGATACAGTAAAAAAAACTTTTGATAAAGAATTCCCCCCAAAATGCTGACGGATGTGTCTATAAGATTCCTTGTAAAATTTGCGATAAAGTTTATTACGGTCAAACTGGTAAAAATCTCGAACTTAGATTAAAACAACATAAATATAGCATTAGAACTGAACAAGATTCCAATGCTCTATTTATTCATGTGAGAGATTTTAACCATCCAATTGATTTTCAAAAAGTTGAGAAAGTTGTATCAAGCAAGTCCATGGTTGACAGAAATATAATTGAATCTTGTCTCATAAAAAGCAGTTTTGAAAATAATATGAATATTTCCTTAGGTTTATATAAATTAGACTCATTTATAATTAATAAAATTTGGTTAGAGTTTAATAATACATTGGACAAATAATAAACCTTATTTCTTGGGTAGAATATTTTGTTAGTGGGATGTCGTGAGGACCTGTCTAGTTGGACCAGCGGACCTACTGCAGTGTTCCTCTTTTCTTATGAGTCCGGTATTGTCGCGTGTCAGGTGTTTCTTTGTTGTGGGGGTTGACTGTGAGGTGTAGTCTAAGCCCTTTTATTGCCTTCCTTTGTTTGTATTACTTTCATAGTTCCATGACAATGTGAGTAGTCATGAAAGCGTTTGAAATTTCACTACTCTTTCACAGTGGTTGTTTTGCATATATATATATATATATATATATATATATATATATATATATATATATATATATATATATATATATATATATATATATATATATATATATATATATATATATATATATATATATATATATATATATATAATATATATATATATTTCAACAAGTCGGGCGTCTCCCACCGAGGCAGGGTGACCCAAAAAGAAAGAAAATCCCCAAAAAGAAAATACTTTCATCATCATTTAACACTTTCACCACACTCACACATAATCACTTTTTTTTGCAGAGGTGCCCAGAATACAACGATTTAGAAGTATATACGTATGAAAATACACAATATATCCCTCCAATCTGCCAATATCCCAAACCCCTCCCTTAGAGTGCACGCATTGTACTTCCCATTTCCAGGGCTCAAGTCCGGTTATATAAAATAACGGGTTTCCCTGAATCCCTTCACTAAATATTACCCTGCTCACACTCCAACAGCTCGTCAGGTCCCAAATACCATTCGTCTCCATTCATTCCTATCTAACACGCTCACGCCCCCTTGCTGGAAGTCCAAGCCCCTCGCCCACAATACCTCCTTTACCCTCTTCCTCCAACCTTTTCGAGGACGACCCCTACCCCGCCTTCCTTCCTCTAGATTTATACGCTCTCCATGTCATTCTACTTTGATCCATTCTCTCTAAATGACCAAACCACCTCAACAAACCCTCTTCAGCTCTCTGACTAATTCCATTCTTATGCCTGTATGGTGCACTAACTTACGAGCAGCATTTATATATTATTGTACTGTGTGCTTGGTAATTTAGGATTGGGTGGTCCTGTGGGTTAAGGTGTCATGTGGTTCTCGCTGACAATGGCGGGCCAGTACAACATGGGTTCGGGTCCTTGGCTAGCGCAGTGTTCCTATTGATCAATAGCACTTGTTCATGGTTACAATAATATATAAATACGGATAAGAATGAAATTAGCTTGAAAGCTCCCACACCTCTTGGATGATTGCTCATGGGTGATGGTTCTTGGATGATGTCCTCTTCTAGAGGACATCAGACAAATTAAGGACATGGGAGAAAGCCTGGGCCTATCTTTAAACCCCACCAAATGTGAAATTGTTTCTACCAACCGACAGATGATCCAGAATATTATTGCTGTTTTACCAGGAACACAAGCCATTGATCCAGCCAACAGCACTCTCCTTGGTGTTCCTCTTGGGTCCAATGCCATCGAGCAGATCCTAGAAAAAAAATCTCAGCCCTCAGGACGATGGAAAGCAGGATGAAAGACATCGATACATATGATGCCTACTGCCTACTCATCAGGTGCTTGTCAATCCCAAAACTTACTTCCTGAGATACTCCTCGGCCTTCAACAGTCCGAAATTCAAGGAATATGACTCTCTTCTTAAAAACATGCTAGACAGTGTATTGAATCTTTCCCTCGAAGATGGACAGTGGTTGCTAG
>NC_091317.1:22542345-22549845 GCF_038502225.1 Cherax quadricarinatus
CTGTACTTCCCATCTCAAGGACTCAAGTTCGGCCTGCCGGTTTCCCTGAATCCCTTCATAAATGTTACTTTGCTCACACTCCAACAGCACGTCAAGTATTAAAAACCATTTGTCTCCATTCACTCCTATCAAACACGCTCACGCATGCCCGCTGGAAGTCCAAGCCCCTCGCACACAAAACCTCCTTTACCCCCTCCCTCCAACCTTTCCTAGGCCGACCCCTACCCCGCCTTCCTTCCACTACAGACTGATACACTCTTGAAGTCACTCTGCTTCGCTCCATTCTCTCTACATGTCCGAACCACCTCAACAACTCTTCCTCAGTCCTCTGGACAACAGTTTTGGTAATTCCGCACCTTCTCCTAACTTCCAAACTACGAATTCTCTGCATTATATTCACACCACACATTGCCCTCAAACATGACATCTCCACTGCCTCCAGCCTTCTCCTCGCTGCAACATTCATCACCCATGCTTCACACCCATATAAGAGCGTTGGTAAAACTATACTCTCATACATTCCTCTCTTTGCCTCCAAGGACAAAGTTCTTTGTCTCCACAGACTCCTAAGTGCACCGCTCACCCTTTTCCCCTCATCAATTCTATGATTCACCTCATCTTTCATAGACCCATCCGCTGACACGTCCACTCCCAAATATCTGAATACATTCACCTCCTCCATACTCTCTCCCTCCAATCTGATATCCAATCTTTCATCACCTAAACTTTTTGTTATCTTCATAACCTTACTCTTTCCTGTATTCACTTTTTAATTTTCTTCTTTTGCATACCCTACTAAATTCATCCACCAACCTCTGCAACTTCTCTTCAGAATCTCCCAAGAGCACAGTGTCATCAGCAAAGAGCAACTGTGACAACTCCCACTTTATGTGTGATTCTTTATCTTTTAACTCCACGCCTCTTGCCAAGACCCTCGCATTTACTTCTCTTACAACCCCATCTATAAATATATTAAACAACCACGGTGGCATCACACATCCTTGTCTAAGGCCTACTTTTACTGGGAAATAACCTCCCTCTTTCCTACATACTCTAACTTGAGCCTCACTATCCTCGTAAAAACTCTTCACTGCTTTCAGTAACCTACCTCCTACACCATACACCTGCAACATCTGCCACATTGCCCCCCTATCCACCCTGTCATACGCCTTTTCCAAATCCATAAATGCCACAAAAACCTCTTTAGCCTTATCTAAATACTGTTCACTTATATGTTTCACTGTAAACACCTGGTCCACACACCCCCTACCTTTCCTAAAGCCTCCTTGTTCATCTGCTATCCTATTCTCCGTCTTACTCTTAATTCTTTCAATAATAACTCTACCATACACTTTACCAGGTATACTCAACAGACTTATCCCCCTATAATTTTTGCACTCTCTTTTGTCCCCTTTGCCTTTATACAAAGGAACTATGCATGTTCTCTGCCAATCCCTAGGTACCTTACCCTCTTCCATACATTTATTAAATAATTGCACCAACCACTCCAAAACTATATCCCCACCTGCTTTTAACATTTCTATCTTTATCCCATCAATCCCGGCTGCCTTAGCCCCTTTCATTTTACCTACTGCCTCACGAACTTCCCCCACACTCACAACTGCTCTTCCTTACTCCTACAAGATGTTGTTCCTCCATGCCCTATACACGAAATCACAGCTTCCCTATCTTCATCAACATTTAACAATTCCTCAAAATATTCCCTCCATCTTCCCAATACCTCTAACTCTCCATTTAATAACTCTCCTCTCTTATTTTTAACTGACAAATCCATTTGTTCTCTAAGCTTCCTTAACTTGATAATCTCACTCCAAAACTTTTTCTTATTTTCAACAAAATTTGTTGATAACATCTCACCCACTCTCTCATTTCCTCTCTTTTTACATTGCTTCACCACTCTCTTAACCTCTCTCTTTATCTCCATGTACTCTTCCCTCCTTGCATCGCTTCTACTTTGTAAAAACTCCTCATATGCTAACTTTTTCTCCCTTACTACTCTCTTCACATCATCATTCCACCAATCGCTCCTCTTCCCTCCTGCACCCACTTTCCTGTAACAACAAACTTCTGCTGAACACTCTAACACTACATTTTTAAACCTACCCCATACCTCTTCGACCCCATTGCCTATGCTCTCATTAGCCCATCTATCCTCCAATAGCTGTTTATATCTTACCCTAACTGCCTCCTCTTTTAGTTTATAAACCTTCACCTCCCTCTTCCCTGATGCTTCTATTCTCCTTGTATCCCATCTACCTTTTACTCTCAGTGTAGCTACAACTAGAAAGTGATCTGATATATCTGTGGCCCCTCTATAAACATGTACATCCTGAAGTCTACTCAACAGTCTTTTATCTACCAATACATAATCCAACAAACTACTGTCATTTCGCCCTACATCATATCTTGTATACTTATTTATCCTCTTTTTCTTAAAATATGTATTACCTATAATAATAAATAGCAAGAAAACTAGAAGAATACAAGAGAAGGAGAGAGGGAGAGAGGGAGAAAGAGGGAGGGAGGGAGAGAGAGAGAGAGAGAGAGAGAGAGAGAGAGAGAGAGAGAGAGAGAGAGAGAGAGAGAGAGAGAGAGAGAGAGAGAGAGAGAGAGAGAGAGAGAGAGAGAGGAAGGGAGTATGGGAGTATGGAACACATTCGTACAGCATAATGATGTCAACGAGATAAAGTCAGTTGATCACATGAAAATGCTGGCCCACAGATGGCTCCAACTTCATCCTGTTCCCTACTTGTATGTCTCATAACAATAAAAATGCTTTCAAATGAGCTGATGTAGGTAACAGCTCTTAGCTTGCCAATAAAGTTAGGAATCCTTAACCTGTAATTAGCTTGTCAATAAAGCTAGGAATCCTTAACTTTGTCAAACCCTATATAGAGAAAAAATAGAGAGAGAGAGAGAGAGAGAGAGAGAGAGAGAGAGAGAGAGAGAGAGAGAGAGAGAGAGAGAGAGAGAGAGAGAGAGAGAGAAAACAAGAAGTTACAAGGGGAGTAATCTCTATCAATGTAGAAAGAGGGAGAATCCGGAAAAAAGTGAGTAGCCAGGAGACCAGGAAAGTATGTTGTTATGAATCAAGGAAGCCAAGAGAGAGAGAGCCAAGAAGACAAAAAGGGGGAGCAAGAAAGAACAAGGGAGAGCAAGAACAAGGGAGAAGAAATAAGAAGAAAGGGGAAGCAAGGAAGAACATGGGAGAGCAAGAAAAAACAAGGGAGAATTATAGAAAAGGGAGATTGTGAAGGAGATAAAAAAAGAAGCAAGGGATGATAAGGGAGCACAGAGAAGATCAAGGAAGAACTGTGGAGAAGAGATCCCAAGGGAGAACAGTCGAGAAAATGGGAGATCAAGTTATACCAAGAGAGAACAAGTGAGACCAAGGGAGAATACGGGATCCCAAGGAAGAATAAGGTATCTCAAGGGAGAACAAGGGCTCTCTAGCGATTCTAAGGGATCCTCAGGGATCTCTAGAAAGAACAAGGGATCCCAATGGAGAAAAAGACAGAGAAAATGAGAGATCAAGGGAGAACAAGGGAGAACAAGGGATAGGTTTATCAGGGAGAGAGAGGAGCCATCTCCGGCCAGAACTACTTCACCTTATCTTAATTACCACCAGGAAATGGCCGTCCCTTCTAACCAAACATTCTGAAACTCCCTAACATCTAAGCTCTTCCCAGCTCTCTAGAACTCAAATCTATATAGAAAATAACTTCTGAACCGATGTAGAAATGTGAGCGTGTTCTGTTGTTCGTGTTGGTGTTCTTGTGGGTCGTCTGTCAGGAGCGGATGTGATCGATTTTAAGTGGAAATTGAAGATTGGTTGAACGAAACATTTGGAAAATTTAGCTCAAGTTTTTTTAAACTCATTGCCATTACTTGGCCGGAAGTCTGACCAAAGAAGCTTATATGGTGTGTGTGTGTGTGTGTGTGTGTGTGTGTGTGTGTGTGTGTGTGTGTGTGTGTGTGTGTGTGTGTGTGTGTGTGTGTGTGTGTGTGTGTGTGTGTGTGTGTGTATGTGTGTGTACTCACCTAGTTGAGTACTCACCTAGTTAGTTGCGGGGTCGAGTCCGAGGCTCCTGGCCCCACCTCTTCACTGATCGCTACTAGGTCACTCCCTGAGCCGTGAGGCTTTATCATACCTCTGCTTAAAGCTATGTATGGATCCTGCCTCCACTACATCCGCCTTCCCAAACTATTCCACTTACTGACTACTCTGTGGCTGAAGAAATACTTCCTAACATCCCTGTGATTCATCTGTGTCTTCAGCTTCCAACTGTGTCCCCTTGTTACTGTGTCCAATCTCTGGAACATCCTGTCTTTGTCCACCTTGTCAATTCCTCTCAGTATTTTGTATGTCGTTATCATGTCCCCCCTATCTCTCCTGTCCTCCAGTGTCGTCAGGTTGATTTCCCTTAACCTCTCCTCGTACGACATACCTCTTAGCTCTGGGACTAGTCTTGTTGCAAACCTTTGCACTTTCTCAAGTTTCTTCACGTGCTTGGCTAGGTGTGGGTTCCAAACTGGTGCCGCATACTCCAATATGGGCCTAACGTACACGGTGTACAGTGTCTTTGCCCTTCCCCAATCTTCATGACTTTGCACTTGGTGGGATTGAACTCCAGGAGCCAATTGCTGGACCAGGTCTGCAGCCTGTCCAGATCTCTTTGTAGTTCTGCCTGGTCTTCGATCGAGTGAATTCTTCTCATCAACTTCACAGGGACACCTCAGAGTCTATTCCTTCCGTCATGTCGTTCACAAATACCAGAAACAGCACTGGTCCTAGGACTGACCCTGCGGACCCGCTCGTCACAGGTGCCCACCCTGACACCTCGCCACGTACCATGACTCGCTGCTGTCTTATTGACAAGTATTCCCTGATCCATTGTAGTGCCTTCCCTGTTATCCCTGCTTGGTCCTCCAGTTTTTGCACCAATCTCTTGTGTGGAACTGTGTCAAACGCCTTCTTGCAGTCCAAGAAAATGCAATCCACCCACCCCTCTCTCTCTTGTCTTACTGCTGTCACCATGTCATAGAACTCCAGTAGGTTTGTGACACAGGATTTCCCGTCCCTGAAACCATGTTGGCTGCTGTTGATGAGATCATTCCTTTCTAGGTGTTCCACCACTCTTCTCCTGATAATCTTCTCCATGATTTTGCATACTATACATGTCAGTGACACTGGTCTGTAGTTTAATGCTTCATGTCTGTCTCCTTTTTAAAGATTGGGACTACATTTGCTGTCTTCCATGCCTCAGGCAATCTCCCTGTTTCGATAGATGTATTGAATATTGTTGTTAGGGGTACACATACGCCTCTGCTCCCTCTCTCAATACCCATGGGGAGATGTTATCTGGCCCCCATTGCCTTTGAGGTATCTAGCTCACTCAAGCCTCTTCACTTCTTCTCCGGTTTGTGTGCACTGTGTCCAGCACTTGGTGGTGTGCCCCACCTCTCCGTCTTTCTGGAGTCCCTTCTGTCTCCTCTGTGAACACTTCTTTGAATCTCTTGTTGAGTTCTTCACATACTTCACGGTCATTTCTTGTTGTCTCTCCTCGTTCCTTCCTTAGCCTGATTACCTGGTCCTTGACTGTTGTTTTCCTCCTGATGTGGCTGTACAACAGTTTCGGGTCAGATTTGGCTTTCGCTGCTATGTCATTTTCATATTGTCTTTGGGCCTCCCTTCTTATCTGTGCATATTCGTTTCTGGCTCTACGACTGTTCTCCTTATTCTCCTGGGTCCTTTGCCTTCTATATTTCTTCCATTCCCTAGCACACTTGGTTTTTGCCTCCCGCACCTTTGGGTAAACCATGGGCTCATCCAGGCAACTTTTCATTAATCCTGTTACCCTTGGGTACAAACCTCTCCTCAGCCTCCTTGCATTTTGTTGCTACATATTCCATCATCTCATTAACTGGCTTCCCTGCCAGTTCTCTATCCCACTGAACCCCGTTCAGGTAGTTCCTCATTCCTGTGTAGTCCCCTTTCTTGTAGTTTGGCTTCATTCGTCCTGGCCTTCCTGCTTCTCCCTCCACTTGTAGCTCTACTGTGTATTCGAAGCTTAAAACCACATGGTCACTGGCCCCAAGGGGTCTTTCATATGTGATGTCCTCGATATCTGCACTACTCAAAGTGAATACTAAGTCCAGCCTTGCTGGTTCATCCTCTCCTCTCTCTCTTGTAGTGTCCCTTACGTGTTGGCACATGAAGTTTTCCAGTACCACCTCCATCATCTTAGCCCTCCATGTATCTTGGCCCCCATGTGGGTGTGTGTGTATGTGTGTGTGTGTGTGTGTGTGTGTGTGTGTGTGTGTGTGTGTGTGTGTGTGTGTGTGTGTGTGTGTGTGTGTGTGTGTGTGTATGTGTGTGTGTGTGTTTGTGTGTGTGTGCGTGTGTGTGTGTGCGTGTGTGTATGTGTGTGTGTTCGTGGTGTGGTGGTGGTGGTGTGGTGGTGGTGTGGTGGTGGTGTGGTGGTGGTGTGGTGGTGGTGCGGTGGTGTGGTGGTGGTGTGGTGGTGATGTGGGTCGGTGATACAGACGATACTAGATTCTTAGCTTATAGCCACTAGGTATAGCGTATATATGCCAAGTCTTCCAATGAACTGCAGAAAACTAAATAATAATCAATGAGAATAATTTCCAGCTACTCCATTATGGAAAACTTGAGTAATTAAAAGCTAGAACTGAGTATAAATTAAATTACAGCCACATAATAGAGGAAAAATCTTATGTGAAGGACTTAGGAATGATAATGTCAGAGGATCTCACCTTCAAGTATCACAACAGCATCATTATCACAACACTGAGGAAAGTGATAAGGTGGATAATGAGAACCTTCAAAACAATGGATGCTAAGCCAATGATGATTCTCTTTAAGTCACTTCTTCTATCTAGGCTGAAATACTGCTATACACTTAAAGCCCCTTTCAAGGCAGGCGAAATTACAGAGCTGAGGGATTTATAGCAAACCATCATTGCATATATAAGTTCAGTGAACAATCTCAGTTACTGGGAACGTTTGAAGTCTCTTGACCCGTAATCCTCAGCTCGCAGATTTACATAATTTACACCTTGAAAATCCTAGAGGTACTAGTCCCAAATCTGTGCACATAAATCACTCCTTATGGAAGGAAAAAACTAGGCAGACGGTGCATCATCCCACAACCCCCCCCCCATGAATAGTAAAGGTGCTACAAGTATTCTGGGGGAAAACACAGTATCCGGGGTCCAAGACTGTGCAAAAGCCTCCCATCATACATAAGGGGGATTACCAATAGACCCCAATCCCCTTGGTGATGGGTGGTGATGGGTGGTGGTGGGTGGTGATGGTTGGCAGTAGTAACCTAGTGCTTGCCTGGTTACCCAGGCTCATGTGCGATACATTTACAAGAATTAGGCTACAATAATTTACGCTCGTTATAGCAAGGTTAGATGAAGTCTCTAGGCTCGTCTTGGTGCAAAACTAATTTT
>NC_091317.1:22554845-22581598 GCF_038502225.1 Cherax quadricarinatus
CCATGTTGCCCTGGGTTGTGTAACTGATGGGTTTCTAGATGGGTGGTGATCTTGCTTCTTAGGACCCTTTCAAAGATTTTTATGATATGGGATGTTAGTGCTATTGGTCTGTAGTTCTTTGCTGTTGCTTTACTGCCCCCTTTGTGGAGTGGGGCTATGTCTGTTGTTTTTAGTAACTGTGGGACGACCCCGTGTCCATGCTCCCTCTCCATAGGATGGAAAAGGCTCGTGATAGGGGCTTCTTGCAGTTCTTGATGAACACAGAGTTCCATGAGTCTGGCCCTGGGGCAGAGTGCATGGGCATGTCATTTATCGCCTGGTTACAAGTACTGACTGATGTTGTTGTAGCCAGACTTAGGCTTGGTTACAAGTGCTGACTGATGTTGTAGTAGCCAGACTTAGGCTTGGTTACAAGTACTGACTGATGTTGTAGTAGCCAGACTTAGGCTTGGTTACAAGTACTGACTGATGTTGTTGTAGCCAGACTTAGACTTAGTTACAAGTACTGACTGATGTTCTTGTAGCCAGACTTAGACTTAGTTACAAGTACTGACTGATGTTGTTGTAGCCAGACTTAGGCTTGGTTACAAGTACTGTCTGATGCAGTAGCCAGGCTTAGGCTTGGTTACAAGTACTGACTGATGCTGTAGTAGCCAGACTTAGGCTTGGTTACAAGTACTGTCTGATGCAGTAGCCAGGCTTAGGCTTGGTTACAAGTACTGACTGATGCTGTAGTAGCCAGGCTTAGGCTTGGTTACAAGTACTGACTGATGTTGTAGTAGCCAGACTTAGGCTTGGTTACAAATACTGACTGATGTTGTAGTAGCCAGACATAGGCTTGGTTACAAGTACTGACTGGTGTTGTAGTAGCCAGACTTAGGCTTGGTTACGAGTACTGACTGATGTTGTAGTAGCCAGACTTAGGCTTGGTTACAAGTACTGACTGATGTTGTAGTAGCCAGACTTAGGCTTGGTTACAAGTACTGACTGATGTTGTAGTAGCCAGACTTTGGCTTGGTTACAAATACTGACTGATGTTGTAGTAGCCAGACTTTGGCTTGGTTACAAGTACTGACTGATGTAGTAGCCAGACTTAGGCTTGGTTACAAGTACTGACTGATGTTGTAGTAGCCAGACTTAGGCTTGGTTACAAGTACTGACTGATGTTGTAGTAGCCAGACTTAGGCTTGGTTACAAGTACTGACTGATGTTGTAGTAGCCAGACTTAGGCTTGGTTACAAGTACTGACTGATGTTGTAGTAGCCAGACTTGGGCTTGGTTACAAGTACTGACTGACGTTGTAGTAGAAAGACTTAGGCTTGGTTACAAGTACTGACTGACGTTGTAGTAGCCAGACTTAGGCTTGGTTACAAGTACTGACTGATGTTGTAGTAGCCAGACTTAGGCTTGGTTACAAGTACTGACTGATGTTGTAGTAGCCAGACTTAGGCTTGGTTACAAGTACTGACTGATGTTGTAGTAGCCAGACTTAGGCTTGGTTACAAGTACTGACTGATGTTGTAGTAGCCAGACTTAGGCTTGGTTACAAGTACTGACTGATGCTGTAGTAGCCAGACTTAGGCTTGGTTACAAGTACTTCTGGCAGTTTAACAGACACACAGATAATGATCATACTAAATACAAATTGTGTGGCCAGCACTATGATCACTTTCTTGAACACTAAGTGCTGTATTGCCTACTTAAAGGATTATAAAGGTAAACAGTATAATAATCTAAGTGATACGTCAAAATATCTTATTAATGGGAATAAGATTCCAGACATATTAAGCAAATATTTTAAATATAGTTGAAACAGATTAGTCAGTTGTTGATCTAAATCCAGATGTTCTCCTCTTAAACCTTTTCGGGTCTAGTTCAACCGTTTGTTCTTAGCTCCTTTTATATATTTCTGCCTTTTTACACCCTACTCTCTTCTCCCTTTTCCAAATCTCTATTCTTTGTTCCCTATTTTTCTCCTCTTCTCTTCTCTTTCTTAGAACTCTTTCCTCTTCACTCTCTGTTTCAATTCTTTGTACCATTTTCTCATATTTTCTCTGATTTGCCTCTTCTCTGGTCTCTCTCAACTCTTCTCTCTCCATCCTTTATCTGTAACTTATCTGTTTTTCGTTATCTCTCCTTATATTCTTCCTCTTTTCCTTTTCTGATTTTCTTTATTCTTCTTCCTTCTACCTCCTCCGCTTTCATAACCTTCTCCTTCTCCTCCTCCTTCTCTCACTCTCCTTCTCACCGCCTTCCTTCCAACTGCTTCTAATCTCTCTGCTTCCTCTCCTCTGCTATTTCTTCTCATCTCCCCGTCCCGAATTTGCCTCCTTTCAATCTGCATTCCTGTCTCCCTGCCCCTTCTTCCCAGCTTCCTCCCTCCCTGCCTCTTCTTCCCAGCTTCCTCCCTCCCTGTCCCTTCTTCTCAGCTTCCTCCTCCCCTGCCTCTTCCCAGCTTCCTCCCCTCTCCGCCTGCTCTCCCCACCCAGTTATCGCCACACGGTGTGTCCAAGCCGCTCTAAGCTCTTGGAAATGGGAGTATGAACTATGGCCTCCCAAACTACGGCCGGCCTTCTCACCCCGCCCTCCCCACCCCTCCCTCCCCACCCTTCCTACCCCACCCTTACTTCCCCACCCATTCATCCCCACCCCTCCATCCCAACCCCTCCGTACTCCACCAGCGTCGCCCTCACTCCCCACAAGCCTCAAAACACTCCATCCTCCCCACCTCTCCCCAGCATCATTCAATATAGAATAGAACAACAGCTTTGATGGACTGACCACATCGACTCAAGGCTGAGGGACTGATTACCTCATTCTCCTCCTGTGCTTCAAGTTTATCCTTTGTATGGACTGATAAAGCCACTGTGTCGACATGACTCACGAAATCGTAATGACACGATTGCAAACAAACCATACGCCGGCCGGGATTGAACCCGCGGTCAGAGAGTCTCGAAACTCCGGCC
This sequence comes from Cherax quadricarinatus, assembly GCF_038502225.1. Classification (NCBI taxonomy): domain Eukaryota; kingdom Metazoa; phylum Arthropoda; class Malacostraca; order Decapoda; family Parastacidae; genus Cherax; species Cherax quadricarinatus. The sequence goes on from NC_091317.1 coordinate 22,557,812, forward strand.
GGGGTATGGTTTGTAAGCCACTGTGTGGCGAAACGTTTCCTCAATAAAGATACCCAAGAGTTGCACATGTGTCTAGTTTAAGAACGTTGTTAACGTACACAATTTCGTTGAAGATAATCCGTGACTCGGTGTTTCGTCGGAGAGAGGAAGGTTATATTTCATACCCGGATTCTACCTGGAGTGTTCCGGGGGTCAACGTCCCCGCGGCCCGGTCCATGACCAGGCATCCAGGTGGATCAGGACCTGATCAACCAGACTGTTACTACTGACTTCACGCAGCTCGGTTCATCTGGGACTGACTTTAGGAACATATCCAGCGCCCTCTTGAAGACAACCAGGGGTCTTGAAGACAACCAGGGGTCTTGAAGACAACCAGGGGTCTTGAAGACAACCAGGGGTCTTGAAGACAGCCAGGGGTCTTGAAGACAACCAGGGGTCTTGAAGACAACCAGGGGTCTTGAAGACAACCAGGGGTCTTGAAGACAACCAGGGGTCTTGAAGACAACCAGGGGTCTTGAAGACAACCAGGGGTCTTGAAGACAACCAGGGGTCTTGAAGACAACCAGGGGTCTTGAAGACAACCAGGGGTCTTGAAGACAACCAGGGGTCTTGAAGACAACCAGGGGTCTTGAAGACAACCAGGGGTCTTGAAGACAACCAGGGGTCTTGAAGACAACCAGGGGTCTTGAAGACAACCAGGGGTCTTGAAGACAACCAGGGGTCTTGAAGACAACCAGGGGTCTTGAAGACAACCAGGGGTCTTGAAGACAACCAGGGGTCTTGAAGACAGCCAGGGGTCTTGAAGACAACCAGGGGTCTTGAAGACAGCCAGGGGTCTTGAAGACAACCAGGGGTCTTGAAGACAACCAGGGGTCTTGAAGACAACCAGGGGTCTTGAAGACAACCAGGGGTCTTGAAGACAGCCAGGGGTCTTGAAGACAACCAGGGGTCTTGAAGACAACCAGGGGTCTTGAAGACAACCAGGGGTCTTGAAGACAACCAGGGGTCTTGAAGACAACCAGGGGTCTTGAAGACAACCAGGGGTCTTGAAGACAACCAGGGGTCTTGAAGACAGCCAGGGGTCTTGAAGACAACCAGGGGTCTTGAAGACAACCAGGGGTCTTGAAGACAACCAGGGGTCTTGAAGACAACCAGGGGTCTTGAAGACAACCAGGGGTCTTGAAGACAGCCAGGGGTCTTGAAGACAACCAGGGGTCTTGAAGACAACCAGGGGTCTTGAAGACAGCCAGGGGTCTTGAAGACAACCAGGGGTCTTGAAGACAGCCAGGGGTCTTGAAGACAACCAGGGGTCTTGAAGACAACCAGGGGTCTTGAAGACAACCAGGGGTCTTGAAGACAACCAGGGGTCTTGAAGACAGCCAGGGGTCTTGAAGACAACCAGGGGTCTTGAAGACAGCCAGGGGTCTTGAAGACAACCAGGGGTCTTGAAGACAACCAGGGGTCTTGAAGACAACCAGGGGTCTTGAAGACAACCAGGGGTCTTGAAGACAACCAGGGGTCTTGAAGACAGCCAAGGGTCTTGAAGACAACCAGGGGTCTTGAAGACAACCAGGGGTCTTTAAGACAACCAGGGGTCTTGAAGACAACCAGGGGTCTTGAAGACAGCCAGGGGTCTTGAAGACAACCAGGGGTCTTGAAGACAACCAGGGGTCTTGAAGACAACCAGGGGTCTTGAAGACAGCCAGGGGTCTTGAAGACAACCAGGGGTCTTGAAGACAACCAGGGGTCTTTAAGACAACCAGGGGTCTTGAAGACAACCAGGGGTCTTGAAGACAACCAGGGGTCTTGAAGACAACCAGGGGTCTTGAAGACAACCAGGGGTCTTGAAGACAACCAGGGGTCTTGAAGACAACCAGGGGTCTTGAAGACAACCTGGGGTCTTGAAGACAGCCAGGGGTCTTGAAGACAACCAGGGGTCTTGAAGACAACCAGGGGTCTTGAAGACAACCAGGGGTCTTGAAGACAACCAGGGGTCTTGAAGACAACCAGGGGTCTTGAAGACAACCAGGGGTCTTGAAGACAACCAGGGGTCTTGAAGACAACCAGGGGTTTTGAAGACAACCAGGGGTCTTGAAGACAACCAGGGGTCTTGAAGACAACCAGGGGTTTTGAAGACAACCAGGGGTCTTGAAGACAACCAGGGGTCTTTAAGACAACCAGGGGTCTTGAAGACAACCAGGGGTTTTGAAGACAACCAGGGGTCTTGAAGACAACCAGGGGTCTTGAAGACAACCAGGGGTCTTGAAGACTACCAGGGGTCTTGAAGACAGCCAGGGGTCTTGAAGACAACCAGGGGTCTTGAAGACAACCAGGGGTCTTGAAGACAACCAAGGGTCTTGAAGACAACCAGGGGTCTTGAAGACAACCAGGGGTCTTGAAGACAATCAGGGGTCTTGAAGACAACCAGGGGTCTTGAAGACAACCAGGGGTCTTGAAGACAACAGGGGTCTTGAAGACAACCAGGGGTCTTGAAGACAACCAGGGGTCTTGAAGACAACCAGGGGTCTATTGGTAAACCTCATTATGTTTGATGTGGAGACTGTTGAATAGTCTTGGGCCCCTGACACTTACTTTGTTGTCTCTTACTGTACTCATGGCACCTCTGCTTTTCGTTGGGGGTACATTGCACCCATGAATATAAACAAATAAGTGCCGCCACGGACGAAGATCAGGGAAAACATGTTCACGACGTAGCAGATACTCAAAGGAACTAGCAAGAATGGGTATTATCATTATTATTATTATTATTATTATTATTAGCAACAGCACCTCTAAATCAGTACAAAGGTTAATCACACACACACACACACACACACACACACACACACACACACACACACACACACACACACACACACACACACACACACACACACACACATCTGAAGACGAAGTCAGTATGTAAGGATTCGGAAGGCGTTGCTGGTCGTGTCTTTGAGTCCGCTTCGCTAACTACCGGACATCCCGACTGTCAGAGTTGTCCGAATCCTCTCCCGATCGAATCTTCTCCCTATTGAATCCTCTTCCTATCGAATCCTCTCCCTATCTAATCTTCTCCCTATTGAATCCTCTTCCTATCGAATCCTCTCCCTATCGAATCTTCTCCCTATTGAATCCTCTTCCTATCGAATCCTCTCCCTATCGAATCCTCTCCCTATCGAATCCTCTCTGGACCGAATCCTTTCTCTCTACCTAATCCCCATTCGACCACATACACTCCTTACCGAATCAATTCTCTCGCTTCCGAATCAATCCTCTCCCTACCGAATCTCCTCGCTCCCGAATTTTTCGTTCCCCATCTCAACTCCCCAAAACCCAGTCCCAGTCCCAGTCCCAGTCCCAGTCCCAGTCCCAGTCCCTGTCCAGTCCCAGTCCCTCCCAAGCCACCAGCTCTGACGACTGAGGATTTAGTAAACTTTTTCAATGTTTGGCTATCAGAACTGTAGTTATCACAACTGTAGTTATCACAACTGTAGTTATCACAACTGTAGTTATCACAACTGTAGTTATCACAACTGTAGTTATCACAACTGTAGTTATCACAACTGTAGTTATCACAACTGTAGTTATCACAACTGTAGTTATCACAACTGTAGTTATCACAACTGTAGTTGGTTTAGTTGTTAGCAGAGAACGTAGAGGCAGAGGAGAGAGAATAATATGAAAATTAGGATTAATATTAGGAGATGAGGAGGAGGAGGAGGTTACCTGGAGGTTATTCCGGGGATCAACGCCCCCGCGGCCCGGTCCATGACCAGGCCTCCCGATGGATCAGGGCCTGATCAACTAGGCTGTTACTGCTGGCCGCACGCAGTCCAACGTACGAGCCACAGCACGGCTGATCCGGCACTGACTTTAGGTATTTGTCCAGCTCTCTCTTGAAGGCAGCCAGGGGTTTATTAGCAATTCCCCGAATGCTTGATGGGAGGCTGTTGAACAGTCTTGGGCCCCGGATACTTATGGTGTTTTCCCTTAGTGTACCAATGGCGCCCCGACTTTTAATTGGGGACATTTTGCATCGCCTGCCCAGTCTTTTACTTTCGTAGGGAGTGATTTCTGTGTGCAGATTTGGGACCATTCCTTCCAGAATTTTCCAAGTGTAGATTATGATATATCTCTCTCTCCCTCCTGCGTTCCAACGAGTACAAGTCAAGTGCTTCCAAGCGTTCCCAGTAGTTAAGGTGCTTGACAGAACTTATACGTGCAGTAAAGGATCTCTGTACACTCTCTAGATCTGCGATTTCACCTGCTTTGTATGGAGATGTTAATGTACAGCAGTATTCCAGCCTAGAGAGAACAAGTGATTTGAAAAGGATCATCATTGGCTTGGCATCTCTCGTTTTGAACGTTCTCATTATCCATCCTATCATTTTCTTCTGAGAAGGAGGGAAAATAAAAGGAGGACAATAAGTAGGATAAAGCAAATAAAAAATCTGAAGATAGGAAGAAGAAGAAGAAGAGAGAGAGAGAGAGAGAGAGAGAGAGAGAGAGAGAGAGAGAGAGAGAGAGAGAGAGAGAGAGAGAGTGTGTGTGTGTGTACTCACCTAATTGTGGTTGCAGGGGTCGAGACTCAGCTCCTGGCCCCGCCTCTTCACTGATTGCTACTAGGTCCTCTCTCTCTCTCTCTGCTTCCAGAGCTTTGTCACACCTCGTCTTAATGCTATGTATGGTTCCTGCCTCCAGTACATCACTTGTTAGGCTATTCCACTTCCTGACGACTCTATGACTGAAGAAATACTTCCTAACATCCCTCTGAGTCGTCTGAGTCTTCAGCTTCCAGTTGTGACCCCTTGTTTCTGTGTCCCCTCTCTGAAACAACCTGTCTCTGTCTACCTCATCTATTCCACGCAGTATTTTGTATGTATGTGTGTGTGTGTGTGTGTGTGTGTGTGTGTGTGTGTGTGTGTGTGTGTGTGTGTGTGTGTGTGTGTGTGTGTGTGTGTGTGTGTTTGTGTGTGTGTGTGTGTGTGCGTGCGTGCCTGTGTGTGTGTGTGTGTGTGTGTGTGTGAGTGTGTGTGTGTGTGTGTGTCTGTATGTCTGTGTCTGTGTGTGTATGACAAGTGGCTGTCGTTATAATTCGCTAACAACTGCGAAGCAGCGAAAATGGGCACTGCAGGGAGAAGTCCGGAGTCAAGTGTAGGATTCGAGTCAAGTCCAGAGCAAAGTCCAGACACAGCGCCTGCACTCCCATAAGAGGTCTAGACGCAAACATCACAACGAGCCTATTCCATGAGGTAAACACACACACACACACACACACACACACACACACACACACACACACACACACACACACACACACACACACACACACACACACACACACACACACACACACACACACACACTGGGTGGTAATATAACGGACATCTTCTAACTACTTTCAAATAACTAAGACATTCACAACACTGAACACCTCTTATGTTAGATTTATTCTCAAATAAGCTGCACCAGCATGGAGCCCTTGAGAGTCAAGCGTGTCAAGAAGCTTGAGAATGTTTAGAAATTTGTCACAGGACTGGTCCAAGAGCTGAGATTAAATGCAAGGGAAAGCCAAAATCTTAAACGTGGCTAAAAGATGTTTCAGGGAAGAAAGAAGAACGTCGGAAATCCTTGACAGCATTGACAGGGTAGACAGATATTCTGTGAAATTCCAGAATGATAGGATAGAGATGGAAATGTAATTTGCAAGTGAACTAACGAGGGAGCTGGACAGATACCTAAAGTCAGTGCCGGATCAACCGGGCTGTGGTTCGTAAGTTGGACTACGTGCGGCCAGCAGTAGCAGCCTAGCTGATCAGTCCCTGATCCACCGGGAGGCCTGGTCATGGACCGGGCCGAGGGGCGTTGACCCCCGGAACACCCTCCAGGTAGACTCCAGGTAGACATCAGTGAATGACCCAACACACCGTCAATACTAGACTCAGTGACTGCTAGAAGAGATCAATGCTTGACCTAGTGCTTCCTAGAAGACACCTCATAAATACTAGACCCAGTGTCTACTAGAGGGAAAAAACATTAACATTACTAGATCTAATATTTACACCAAAAGAGAGAAAAAAAATCAGTGTAAAAGTTTCTAAACCCAATTGGAAAAATAAATATATTAAGGCTAAAATATGTCGTAAAGATGGAATGGCAACTGAAACGTAAGTAATTATTCAGTCTTAGAGTGGCAAGGAAGTCTAATTAGTTAGATGAGGAAGCATTGGAGACAACCTCCATACAGAGTTTGAGGAGTAAGTACGACTGGTCGGAAAAGAGCCTAAGATAAGAACGCCAGGTGATAAAGTTTATGAGGTGGTGTCAGGTGCTGTTGACTCTACCACGTCGAAAAAAAAATTGTTTCTGGGTTTTTCATGAGCATACACATACACACGAAGGAGCTGTGAATCGACCCCTGCAATCACAAACAGGTGAATACGCACACACACCCACACACACACACACACACACACTGACCAATTCCAACGCCGGAGTCGACCACTGGTTGGAACACGGGACACGAGCCCGTGTGTAAAATCGTGGAGGACGCAAACCTCTGGTGTTTCCGCTCCAGAACCCCCCTGGCCTTGAAGCAGCCTCACCAAGGAGGCTTCCGGGGAGGGTTTCCAGAGGTTTGGTTTCAGAGGGAAAGGGAGGGGAAACCGGACAAGGTAGTTAAGGAAGGGGTTGGATGGAGTAGTGTTTTGGGTTGGAGAAGAGATGAGTTGTTGCTATGAAACCCTACTAACCTTGAACAACCTCACCAGAGAGGCTTCCGGGGTGAATATCCCTGGGTTGTTAAGGAGAGGGAGGGGGAGGAGGTGACTGGGGTCAGGGGTTGAGTGAGGACGATGCTTTGGGCTTGGAGATAGGAGGGGAAGTAGGTTGGGGCGAGGGCATGGGAGGGTTACATGGTTAAGGAGGGGTTGAAGGAGAGGCAGAGGCATTAAGTGGGGTTGTTGGGGTTGAGGATGCTCATGAAGTGGTCAGGTTGATGTATCGGGGAAATGAAAATTGTCTGGAAAAGGAAAAATATCGGGAAAAGAAAATTGCTCGGGAAACGACAAATATCTGGGAATAAAAAAAAAAGGAAATTCTGGGGAAGAAAAAATTATGATAAGAAATAGATGGATTTCAGAAGAAAGAAAAGGAGGGAATTATTTTTATTTATACAGAAGGTTAAACCCAGCGCGGATCATACAGCAGAGAGGCTAGTGAAGGCTCGATCCTCCCTCCAGTAACTGCCAGACAGACACGATTACAGCCCAACATGGGATGAGAATTTTCTGAAAGATGATGACAAAATTTACAGAAGAAAATATGTGATATTAGATTTAGCAACGAAAATATATATATATATATATATGTATATATATATATATATATATATATATATATATATATATATATATATATATATATATATATATATATATATATATATATATATATATACATGAATCACATTGGGTAATATTAGGTAATAATTAGATTAATTCTGCCGCAGAAATAAAACTCTAAATACGATATTTTTAGTACGTTAATAAAGGCTTATGATTTATGTATTAAAAGCATATATTAATACATAATTTTTTACTCAATTCGGAATTCCCCTCAAGGAAGGTTCCTTGATGTTGGTGAGGGGCTCTTGATTTAGGGAATTGGATCTGTGCTCCAGTTCCCCGAATTAAGCCTGAATGCCTTCCACATATCCCCCCCCCAGGCGCTGTATAATCCTCCGGGTTTAGCGCTTCCCCCTTGATTATAATAATAATAATCAATTCGGAATGTTAATAATTTCTTTTTTTATTATTAAGACTTATCGGAACTGCACCATTCTTGATCCAAGGAATTAGAGCAGGTATTTCCTTTGATCAAGCCTGGTTGCCTCCCCACCCTTCCCTCTCCTCCCCTCCCCAGGGGTTGTTGAGCCCCCTACGGGTTCAGCGTTAACCCCTGGAAGAGGTATATTACAACTGGGGTGCCTGAGCAGAGAGCAGAGTATACCTCAACATATTTTCTCCTGTATAAAGGGAAGGGGGGGTCCCAAGGGAAGGGGTTAGGGGTGCCATAGCTCCCTATAATGGCTGTCGCATACCGCACTGCTGTGTCAGGGGGGAGGGAAAGGGGGTCGTCGCCCCGAGAAGACTGTAGTGGGTGTCAAGGGGGTGTCCAGTGGTGATTATAGGGGGGAGGGGAGGGTTCTTTTTATTGGGGGGAAGAGGAACTGAAGAATAGATAGACAGATACATGGGGCGAGAGGTATTACTGTTGTTGCTGCTGCTGCCGCTGCTGCTGCTGGTGCTGCTGCTGCTGTTGCTGCTGTTCCTGCTGCTGCTGCTGTTCCTGCTGCTGCTGTTCCTGCTGCTGCTGCTGTTCCTGCTGCTGCTGTTCCTGCTGCTTCTACTGTTCCTGCTGCTTCTGCTGCTGCTGCTTCTGCTGCTGCTGCTGTTGCTGCTGCTGCTACTGTTCCTGCTGCTGCTGTTCCTGCTGCTGCTGCTGTTCCTGCTGCTGCTGTTCCTGCTGCTGCTACTGTTCCTACTGCTTCTGCTGCTGCTGCTTCTGTTGCTGCTGCTGCTGCTGTTGCTACTGTTCCTGCTGCTGCTACTGTTCCTGCTGCTGCTGCTGCTGTTGTTGTTGTTGTTGTTATTGCTGCTGCTGCTGCTGCTGCTGCTGCTGCTGCTGCTGCTGCTGCTGCTGCTCATCTCTGGGTAACTGGATTAGTAGGAAGCTAAACTAAAGTACTGGTGAGAAAGAGGGGAAAAAAGAGGGGGAGCAGTACGGCAGAAAAAGGAGAGAAAGGGAAGAGAAAGGAGAGAAAGAGGAAGGGAAGAAAAAAGGAGAGAAAGAGAGGAGGGAAGAAAGAGTAGAGAAAGTGGGGAGAGGAGAAGAAGAAAGGAGAGAAAGAGTGGAGGGAAGAAGAAAGTAGAGGGAGAATGGAGGTAAGAAAAGGTGACAAAGAATGGAGGAAAGAGGAAAAAGCCAGAAAGAATATGTAAGGAAGGAGGGGAAGAAAATAGAAACAAGAACAAGATGGTAGGAATAGGCAAAAAGGACAAAATGACAGGACATGGAAATAAAGAAGAAGAAGGGAAAGAAGAAAAGAGGAGGGAGAACAAGAAAAAGAGAAGAGGACACGAAAGAGGCGAGAGGAACGAGGAAAACACTGAAAGGGGGTAACGATTGCCCCTCTTTATAAAAAAAGGAATTAAGAGAAGGCGGAGATAAATGCAGAACAAGAGATAATGAGAGAACAAGGAGAACATATGAAGAAATTAAAGAAACAATGCTTTAAAGGCATAGCAAGGATAACAATGGGATGAAAGAGAGGATAAAGGGAGGAGATGGAAGGGAGAGGCGGCTGAAGGGAGGACAAGAAGACAAAGGGAGCCAGGGGGAGATACGGAAATATATAAAGAAGGAGAAGAGGAAAGGGTTGAGGAGACAAGAAGGAAGGAAAGTAGAGAGAGAGAGAGAGAGAGAGAGAGAGAGGCATGACTAAATGGGTGAACTTGAAGGAAAATCAAAATGAGAATAAGACAGAGGGTAAAAATTTTTGCGGAAAAAAATGAGAAAACAAGCGAAAAAAAAACAATAAATTTTATGAAGAAGGATGGGAGATGATGAGGAGGATGGAGAGGATGGGGAAGATGGGGAGGATGGGGAGGATGGGGAGGATGGGGAGGATGGGGAGGGTGGGGAGGGTGAGGAGGATGGGGAGGATGGGGAGGGTGGGGAGCATGGGGAGGATGGGGAGGGTGGGGAGCATGGGGAGGATGGGGAGGGTGGGGAGCATGGGGAGGATGGGGAGGATGGGGAGGAGATCCCTGAGCTATATTAAGAGGGGAAGGGCGGGAGATGATGGGGCTGGGGAGTGGGGGGTAGACTGGTCAGAAATCATAGTAACTCCCCCCATCTCCATCCTCCCCTACCTCCTCCTCCTCCCCCCTCCCACTCCCATCTCTGGATTTATGGGGCTGGGGAATATAATGGGGGGATCTGACCAGACTCTGGAATATATATAAGATCTATTTTCCGCGCCTCTTGTTTTATGCTACGGCTTTCCCCTTCCCTCCCTCCCCTCGCCCTTTGACCCCTCTTTCTCATCTCCCTTCTCCCGTCCCTTTGACCTGACTCTCTCTCTCTCTCTCTCAGAAGAGAGAGTATCCACTCTCTCACAAGAGAGAGAGAGAGAGAGAGAGAGAGAGAGAGAGAGAGAGAGAGAGAGAGAGAGAGAGAGAGAGAGAGGGAGAATAGAGATCAGAGAATTGATGTACCAGGAAGGATTCTTGGCTTGTTGGATGATCAAGTAGTTACAGTTGTGTTGACAGTACAGTCGTCCTAGTGTAACCTCTGCAGCTGAGTGCTGACAGCACTGGGCTCGTATGTACACCAACCACCACTATTCGATTCTCCGCCCAGTAATCCCCTTACTCATTGACAATTGTTCATAATAACTTTATATATATATATATATATATATATATATATATATATATATATATATATATATATATATATATATATATATATATATATATTATATATATATATATTTTATATATATATATATATATATATATATATATATATATATATATATATATATATATATATATATATATATATATATATATATATATATATATATATATATATATATAAAGGAAAAGGCCGGTGGGACGGACGTCATAGTGGGACGGGGGTTAAATGTGCTTATCATTTCAATAACATATTTGTAAAATGCATAGTCTTTATTGAATCGTTGAGGGACAACACGTACAAATTTACGAATGCAGAACTGTGAACAGCGTATGTACGCATCATCACTACATGTGTATGAAATATACAACCATGAATGTATATGTAAATACAGACGTACTTATGTTCATACGCTATTTGAGTTTGTATACGCACGTCAGTGTGTACGCCACTGGTCGAGGGGGTAATGCATATGCACGCGAGAGTGTACGCATGAATGGATGCATACACGCACAGAGGCACGCACGCACGCACACATACACAGTAGGAAGGTTTTTCGACAAAGTACCGCAGAAGAGATTGGTGCAAAAGTTAGAGAAGCAGGCAGGAAAAAACACGTGAGGTATTACAATAGATCAAGACATTCTTAGCATGTAGGAAACACCGAGTAATTGTCCGAGAAGAGGTTTCGTGAAGGGTGCAAGTGACAAGTGGGGTTCCACAAGGTTCAGTAATAGGACCGGCACTATTTTTGTACACGTGAATGACATGACGGATGGGACAAACTCAAATATATCTCTGTTTTCAGCTGATGTGAAGTTAATCAGGATACAAGCAGATGAATTCCTGGAAAGACTACAAATGGATCTGGAGAGGCTGCAGGTCTGGGCTGGCAAGTGGAATTTAACCCCAGCAAGTGTCAAGCTATGAACGCTGGGACCGTAGACGGAGTACAGGCTTTGGGGAAGGGTGGGAGCAAAGGCTGCAAACCCCACTCAAGAAGGACCTCGGCTTGAGTAGTGTACCGAGCATACTGTCTAACTCGCATATCACCCGAATAATTGCTGCAAATCTAAGACTATCTTCCAGAAATCAAGATAAGGAGTCATCCACGACACTGAATCCGGTATACGTCAGGGCCATTTTGGAGTATTCAGCATCAGTATGGAACTCACACCTGGTCAAGCATGTCATGAAATTGGAGAAAATGAAAAGGTTTGGAACGAGACTAATCCTGGAGCAAAGGAATATGTATAATGAGGAGAGGTTAAGGGAAGTCAGCCTGATAACAGTGGAGGAGAGGAGTACTAGGGATAGATATGATAGCAGCGTACAAAATACTGAGAGGAAGTGATAAGGTGGATTAGAACACATTGTTTGAGAGACGGGAAACAGGAACACGAAGACACAACTTGAAGTTGAAAACACAGATGAGTCACAGGACGTTAGGAAGTATTTCTTGAGTCTTAGAGTAGTCAGAAAGTGGAGCGACCTGGAGGGTGGAGTGGTAGAGGCAGGATCCATACATAACTTCAGAAAGAAGTACGACAAGACTCTCGAAGGCAGGAGAGTGAACTTAATTGCGACCATTGAAGAGGCGAGAGCCGAAGCCGAGATTCAACCCCCTGCAACCACCTATAAGTACATACAGGTGAGTACACACGCACACACATACACACAAAAAAGGTGTAAATAAGTATTTACCAGAAGACGGGAAATGATGGAGTTTCTTAAAATGTTGGAAAGAAATATTCATCTCTGCTAAGAATATGGAGAGAATCCCTAGTTTAACAAGCAATATAAGCAAGTAAATGACACAAAAATGAGAAAGAATGGAGGTGCGGAAGGTACTAAACGTGAGAAAAATGATCTTATAAGAAGAATGAGAATATCAAGGAACGAATACACGAGGATAAGAGGACAAGAACATCGATAATTTTAAAAGGGCAGCAACACAGCGACAGCTGAGACAAAACTGATTCATAACCACGTCAAAAAGGACAGTGAGATACCAAGTGACTCACGAAATTGTCATGACACGATTGTGGCTAACTGGTCCAGTGGCTAATGCGACGGTCTGGAGTTCTGAGACTCTCTGATCGCGGGTTCTATCCCCGCCCGTGGTATGGTTTGGTTTTTTAGATACCAATTAAAAAACGTTGGTAGACCAGCGATCATCAACTCACGGAAAACGCCAGGGAAATATAAATGAATTTCACAGAAGCTCCCAGTGTCTACCTGGAGTCTACCTGGAGGGTATTCCGGGGATCAACGCCCCCGCGGCCCGGTCCATGACCAGGCCTCCTGGTGGATCAGGGCCTAATCAACAAGGCTGTTACTGCTGGCCGCACATGTGTATATAAAAGAATGTCTCATTTCCTGAGCAACATCAGCGAAGACAGTTGAGGAACTTAGCAACAGAAGCTAAAGAAATGGCCAAGCAAAAGCAAAACAACCCAGACAACAACATCTCTGGAGAATACACAGACCAGCAGCTGCCTGGAACAAACTACCACCACCAAACAATGTTAAATCTGCCACAAATGCTCAGCACATCCACAAAACAACAGTAACAGGACAACAGCCACGTATCCACCAGACCACCACATTATGAATATGTAACCACACGTACCCACCACACCACCATATTATAAATGAACTTAGACAATATTTGAAGAGCTCCAGACCCCTGTTTCAGAATGTCTTCGGGTATATTTATAAGACTAGTTAATCACAAATTAAGAATTTAGGGCAAGAATGTGTACATAACAACTGGCTCCATGGGACTGATCTCTCATCTTTTCTTTTAATCCAAATTCTCTATTAAAGGGACTGGGCCTATTCTCTCCCTTCCTCAGATCAAACGTGATTATTTTCCATTTCCCATAGTAATAATAATAATAATAATAATAATAATAATAATAATAATAATAATAATATTATTATTATTATTATTATTATTATTATTATTATTATTATTATTATTATTATTATTATTATTATTATTATTATTATTATTATTATTATTATTATTATTATTATTATTATTATTATTATTATTATTATTATTCATTCTGGGTCTAACTTTTATCTTAATTACATTATGTCGAGTTATCATAACGTATTTCAATCCCTCCTTCCTCAACTCTCTCCTTCCTTCTCTTCCTATTCCTTTCCCCTTCCCTTATTCCAACTCTTGGGGATCCTTCCCTCTCACCCTCCATCACTTTCACTATACCCCTTTTCTCCCTCCCCCCCCTCTCTCTCTCTCTCTCTCTCTCTCTCTCTCTCTCTCTCTGCTCGCCCTCCCTCCCCAATTCATCGTACATTTTTTGCCTGTTTTCCCCCATTTATTCATTATTTTCTTTTATTTCCCTGGGGTTAGCGTTGCTCCCTGCTCTCCCCTGCCAAAACAACACCCCCCCCCCCATCAGCCTCCTCTGACTTTCAAATCTGTTTCCCTTTTTATCCATCTCTACGAAATTGGTCTTTTGTTGCCATTCCCAGTTTTATCAGTCCCTGCCTCTCCCTTTCTTCCTCTTTGTCTCTGTCTGTCTGTTTGCCTCTCTGTCTCTGTCTGTCTGTCTTTCTCTCTGTCTCTATCTGTCTGTCTGTCTCTCTCTCTCCTTCTCTCATGCGTCCTTCGTCCCGTTCCTGTTCTCCCCCTTCCTCAATCTCCCTCTTTCTTTTCCCCCGTTTCTTCTTCCCCCTCCCCATCCCTCCCTCCCTCCGCTCTACCTCTCCCTCCCCTCAATCCTTCATTTTTTATTTTCCTATAATTCCTTCCCTCCCTACATTCATTTCTTTACTTATTCCTCCCTCCTTCCCTTCTCCTTTCCTTCTCCCTCCTCTCTCTTCTCTCCTCCTCTCCTCTATTTTCCTCCATCCTTTCTCTCCTTCTCGCCTCCTACAATTATCTCCTCTTCCTCTTCTCTTTTTCTTTTTTATTCACATAATAAGTTTTCCTTTTCGTTTTTCTATCATTAATTTTTTTTTTTGCACGTTGACTATTTTTTTTTTTTTTGTATTTGTATTTGTATAGATTTTTTCATCATTTTACAGATTTTCTACTCACACACACACACACACACACACACACACACACACACACACACACACACACACACACACACACACACACACACGCGCGCGCGACGAGGTGTCAGAGTGGGCGCCTGTGACAAGCGGGGTTCCACAGGGGTCAGTCCTAGGACCTGTGCTGTTCTTGGTATATGTGAACGACATAACGGAAGGGATAGACTCAGAAGTGTCCTTGTTCGCAGACGATGTGAAGTTAATGAGAAGAATCAAATCGGATGAGGATCAGGCAGGACTACAAAGAGACCTGGACAGGCTACAAGCCTGGTCCAGCAACTGGCTCCTTGAATTTAACCCTGCCAAATGCAAAGTCATGAAGATTGGGGAAGGGCAAAGAAGACCGCAGACACAATATAGTTTAGATGGCCAAAGACTGCAAACCTCACTCAAGGAAAAATATCTGGGGGTGAGTATAACACCGAGCATATCTCCTGAGGCGCACATCAATCAGATAACTGCTGCAGCATACTGGCGCCTGGCAAACCTACGGACAGCGTTCCGATACCTCAGTAAGGATTCGTTTAAGACTCTGTATACCATTTACGTCAGGCCCATACTGGAGTATGCAGCACCAGTTTGGAATCCATACCTAGTCAAGCACGTCAAGAAATTAGAGAAAGTGCAAAGGTTTGCAACAAGACTAGTCCCAGAGCTACGGGGATTATCCTACGAAGAAAGGTTGAGGGAAATCGGCCTGACGACACTGGAGGACAAGAGGGTCAGGGGAGAAATGATAACGACATATAAAATACTGCGCGGAATAGACAAGGTGGACAAAGACGGGATGTTCCAGAGAAGGGACACAGACACAAGAGGTCACAATTGGAAGTTGAAGACTCAGATGAATCAAACGGATGTTAGGAAGTATTTCTTCAGTCATAGAGTAGTCAGGCCGTGGAATAGCCTAGAAAGTGACGTAGTGGAGGCGGGAACCATACATAGTTTTAAGGCGAGGTATGATAGAGCTCATTGGGCAGGGAGAGAGAGGACCTAGTAGCATTCAGCGAAGAGGCGGGGCCAGGAGCTGTGACTCGACCCCTGCAACCACAAATAGGTGAGTACAAATAGGTGAGCATACACACACACACACACACACACACACACACACACACACACACACACACACACACACACACACACACACACACACACACACACACACACACACACACACACACACTCACACACACACACACACACACTCCGCAGACGGAGTACAGTCTAGGGGGCAGAGACTACAAACATCACTCAAGGAAAAAGATCTTGGGGTGAGTATAACACCAGGCACATCTGAAGGGCACATCAACCAAATAATTGCTGCAGCATATGGGCGCCTAGCAAACCTCAGAACAGCATTCCGACATCTTAATAAGGAATCGTTCAGGACCCTGTACACCGTGTACGTTAGGCCCATATTTGAGTATGCGGCACCAGTTTGGAACCCTCACCTAGCTAAGCATGTAAAGAAACTAGAGAAAGCGCAAAGGTTTGCAACAAGACTAGTCCCAGAGTTAAGAGGTATGTCCTATGAGGAGAGGTTAAGGGAAATCAACCTGACGACACTGGAGGACAGGAGAGATAGGGGGGACATGATAACGACTTACAAAATACTGAGAGGAATTGACAAGGTGGACAAAGACAGGATGTTCCAGAGACTGGACACAGCAACACGGGGACACAGTTGGAAGCTGAAGACACAGATGAATCAAAGGGATGTTAGGAAGTATTTCTTCAGCCACAGAGTAGTCAGGAAGTGGAATAGTTTGGGAAACGATGTAGTGGAGGCAGGATCCATACATAGCTTTAAGCAGAGGTACGATAAAGCTCATGGTTCAGGGAGAGTGACCTAGTAGCGACCAGTGAAGAGGCGGGGCCAGGAGCTCGGACTCGACCCCTGCAACCTCAATTAGGTGAGTACAACTAGGTGAGTACACACACATACACACACACACACACACACACACACACACACACACACACACACACACACACACACACACACACACACACACACACACACACACACACACACACACACACACACACACACACACACACACACACACACGCACACATATACAGCAGAGAGAGAGAGGACCAAGTAGCGATCAGTGAAGAGGCGGGGCCAGGAGCTGAGTATCGACCCCTGCAACCACAATTAGCTGAGTACACACACACACACACACACACACACACAATCGTTTCAGGCAGTTTTTCAAGACAATAAGCCATTCAGACAGCTAGCCATCCATCTGACTAGCCAGTCAGCCAGCCAGTCAGCTAATCAGCCAGTCAGCCAGCCAGTCAGCTAATCAGCCAGTAACCTAGCCAACCAGCAAGCCAGCCGCTAACCAGCTAACAATCCAATCAGCCAGTCATCCAGCCATTCAGCCAGCCAGGCAGCCAGCCAGCCAGTCAGCCTGTGGGCTAGCTTCCCCCTTGGCTGGTATCTGATGGCCGGCCCCTTTCACACTGGCTCTATTAAATTCGAAAATTGCTTAAGTTTGCCCCAAAGAAGCCGCCTCGCCTTTATGAGGAGGGCAGCGGTCGGCAGCCCGGCCCCAAACTTGTGGCTTTATAACCAACCTTCGCTTCTAACGTTCACTTTACCTTCACAGACTACGTTCGCAGTCAACGTTCATTGCCTGCGCTTTCTGCCAACGTCCACTGCGAACGTTCTCAGCGTTCATGGTCAAGGTCATCAGCGTGTGTTCACGGCCAATGTTTTCTGTTAACTTTTGCTGCTAATGTATGCTGCTAACGTTCACAGCCAGCGTTCACTGCTAACGTTCACAGCCAGCGTCTTCAGCCAACGTTTGTCTTGTACAAAAACGGCGAAAACATCCGCTGGCCGCTACCGCTTATGACTGTAGGAAGACTCTTAAAGTGTTCATTTTTTTTTTTACACAGGGTTTGACAAAGTTAGGTTAAGGATCCCTAGCTTTATTGACAAGCTAAGAGCTGTTACCTACATCAGCTCATTTGAAACCATTTTTATTGTTATGAGACATACAAGTAGGGAACAGGATGAAATTGGAGTCATCTGTGGGCCAGCATTTTCATTTGATCAACTGACTATCTCTCTCTCTCTCTCTCTCTCTCTCTCTCTCTCTCTCTCTCTCTCTCTCTCTCTCTCTCTCTCTCTCTCTCTCTCTCTCTCTCTCTCTCTCTCTCTGTCTCTCTCTGTCTGTCTCTCTCTCTCTCTCTCTCTCTCTCTCTCTCTCTCTCTCTCTCTCTCTCTCTCTCTCTCTCTCTCTCTCTCTCTCTCTCTCTCTCTCTCTCTCTCTCTCTCTCTATATATATATATATATATATATATATATATATATATATATATATATATATATATATATATATATACATACATATATATATATATATATATATATATATATATATATATATATATATATATATATATATATATATATATGGTACCACTTCTAGAACTTTACTGGGGACCCTCATCCTCAGGGAAGTCAATAAACGTACCTCAGGGAAAACTCAAGGTTCTCACAGGAGCTGTTTGAATATTTTCTTCTCCTACCACCCCGTATATTGTATATTCTACGTGAATTTTATTAATAGACAGGATACATTAACAGAAAACACAAACATGAATAAATTGGTACAGTATATTAAAGATTATGAATCTCCTCCAGCTCCACCGAAGCCAAACGCGAGCCCAGTATGCAGCATGCATTTTTCCTCTGGGTGGCCACGTTGAGGCGCTGGAACTTGAAAGCTGCTGCCCTTGGGTCCCTGGTGGTGTCAGTGAGTCTGGAACCCAGTTCTTTAAGGAAACGTGTGGCATTTTTTCCCCATGATCCCAAGGTCTCTGATCCCACTGAGACAAATTGATACTGTTGGCTTATGTCACTGTACTTGCTGATCATTTACTCCTCCCTGTGATCAGCAGCTTCTCCCTGTCGCCCGACACTGTGATAGACGTGAGTGTCAGCCAGCGTCGTCACACAGGTATAGTCCCATGCTAAGAGCTTATCATTCTTCCAAGGATAGATGGTAATCCCGTCAGGGTGGATGCTGGGTTGTGCGTACTGTTTGTTGTTAGTGATCGGGGCTCTCTCTCGGCTGGGCATCTGGTTGTAGTAAGGGTCCTCTTTATGATGTCGTTGACTTCATTGTGTCTTGCATGCCAGCCCATAGTTTTTGAACAGTTAAGACCATGTAGACCCTATTGGTCGGCTTGCGCACCGCCGCAAATACACATATATTCCGTGTGAACTGGGGCAGCAAGGCGGATAGCCACTGCAGTACGGAGGGTCTTAGGGTCGAGTCGTGTTCCCATTGCCGAAATGGAAACTGTCTGAGGGAAGTCCCCGGAGTGAGGTGCACTCACAGCTTGGAGACAGGCAGTCACCCTGTCTGACGTTATTGCCATAAGCATGTTTGCAAGCACCTTTTCAGCGATGGGGCCATCCCAACTAGACTGTCTGTAGGTCAGTGCTGCACTAGGTTTCCGTGCTGGAGCAGCAAGAGTCTCCCAGTCAGTGATGGCACTGGTGTAGCTAGGGTCCTGTATATATATATATATATATATTATATATATATATATATATATATATATATATATATATATATATATATATATATATATATATATATATATATATGTGTGTGTGTGTGTGTGTGTGTGTGTGTGTGTGTGTGTGTGTGTGTGTGTGTGTGTGTGTGTGTGTGTGTGTGTGTGTGTGTGTGTGTGTGTGTGTGTGTGTGTGTGTGTGTGTCGTGTACACATACACACCTTCTTTCCTCCTTTTCTCTTTCCTATACCACCATCATCCACATATTTCTTACTTTCCTTCCCTTTTCTGTCTTCTCGCTCTCCCCTCTCTATCTCCCTCCTAATCTCCTCATTTTCCCTCCCCTTTCCTCTCATTTCCCTCGCCTCCCATCTGGCTCTCCCATCTTAGTCTTAATTCCAGACCAGCCATCACCCTAACTCCCTCCCTCTCTCCTTCCCTCCTTCCCTCCTTCCTTCCTTCCTTCCTTCTAATCCCCCACACACCCAAACTATGACCCATCTCATAGTGACTTTGGACCGGATAAAATAGTGTAATCTCTCTCTCTCTCTCTCTCTCTCTCTCTCTCTCTCTCTCTCTCTCTCTCTCTTTCCTACATTGCTACTTAACTGCCTGCTACCACATCTGCCACAGAGGCAGATGTGGCAGAGTATTGCAGACGGTGCAATATTCTGCCACATCTTTGATTCCTACCGCTTGGTTCTGTTCTGTTTCCTGTCTGCCTCTGCTTGGCACCTTGTGTCCTGTCTGCCTCTGCTTGGTACCTTGTTTCCTGTCTGCCTCTGCTTGGTACCTTGTTTCCTGTCTGCCTCTGCTTGGTACCTTGTGTCCTGTCTGCCTCTGCTTGGTACCTTGTGTCCTGTCTGCCTCTGCTTGGTACCTTGTGTCCTGTCTGCCTCTGCTTGGTACCTTGTTTCCTGTCTGCCTCTGCTTGGTACCTTGTTTCCTGTCTGCCTCTGCTTGGTACCTTGTTTCCTGTCTGCCTCTGCTTGGTACCTTGTTTCCTGTCTGCCTCTGCTTGGTACATTGTGTCCTGTCTGCCTCTGCTTGGTACCTTGTGTCCTGTCTGCCTCTGCTTGGTACCTTGTTTCCTGTCTGCCTCTGCTTGGTACCTTGTGTCCTGTCTGCCTCTGCTTGGTACCTTGTGTCCTGTCTGCCTCTGCTTGGTACCTTGTTTGCTGTCTGCCTCTGCTTGGTACCTTGTGTCCTGTCTGCCTCTGCTTGGTACCTTGTTTCCTGTCTGCCTCTGCTTGGTACCTTGTTTCCTGTCTGCCTCTGCTTGGCACCTTGTGTCCTGTCTGCCTCTGCTTGGTACCTTGTTTCCTGTCTGCCTCTGCTTGATACCTTGTTTCCTGTCTGCCTCTGCTTGGTACCTTGTTTCCTGTCTGCCTCTGCTTGGTACCTTGTTTCCTGTCTGCCTCTGCTTGGTACCTTGTGTCCTGTCTACCTCTGCTTGGTACCGTGTTTCCTATCTGCCTCTGCTTGGTACCTTGTTTCCTGTCTGCCTCTGCTTGATACCTTGTTTCCTGTCTGCCTCTGCTTGGTACCTTGTGTCCTGTCTGCCTCTGCTTGGTACCTTGTTTCCTGTCTGCCTCTGCTTGGTACCTTGTTTCCTGTCTGCCTCTGCTTGGTACCTTGTGTCCTATCTGCCTCTGCTTGCTACCTTGTTTCCTGTCTGCCTCTGCTTGATACCTTGTTTCCTGTCTGCCTCTGGCTACCTTTGTTTCCTGTCTGCCTCTGCTTGGTACCTTGTTTGTTGTCTGCCTCTGCTTGGTACCTTGTGTCCTGTCTGCCTCTGCTTGGTACCTTGTTTCCTGTCTGCCTCTGCTTGGTACCTTGTTTCCTGTCTGCCTCTGCTTGCTACCTTGTGTCCTGTCTGCCTCTGCTTGGTACCTTGTTTCCTGTCTGCCTCTGCTTGGTACCTTGTTTCCTGTCTGCCTCTGCTTGGTACCTTGTGTCCTGTCTGCCTCTGCTTGGTACCTTGTTTCCTGTCTGCCTCTGCTTGATACCTTGTTTCCTGTCTGCCTCTGCTTGGTACCTTGTTTCCTGTCTGCCTCTGCTTGGTACCTTGTTTCCTGTCTGCCTCTGCTTGATACCTTGTGTCCTGTCTGCCTCTGCTTGGTACCTTGTTTCCTATCTGCCTCTGCTTGGTACCTTGTTTCCTGTCTGCCTCTGCTTGATACCTTGTTTCCTGTCTGCCTCTGCTTGGTACCTTGTGTCCTGTCTGCCTCTGCTTGGTACCTTGTTTCCTGTCTGCCTCTGCTTGGTACCTTGTTTCCTGTCTGCCTCTGCTTGGTACCTTGTTTCCTGTCTGCCTCTGCTTGGTACCTTGTGTCCTATCTGCCTCTGCTTGCTACCTTGTTTCCTGTCTGCCTCTGCTTGATACCTTGTTTCCTGTCTGCCTCTGCTTGGTACCTTGTTTCCTGTCTGCCTCTGCTTGGTACCTTGTTTGTTGTCTGCCTCTGCTTGGTACCTTGTGTCCTGTCTGCCTCTGCTTGGTACCTTGTTTCCTGTCTGCCTCTGCTTGGTACCTTGTTTCCTGTCTGCCTCTGCTTGCTACCTTGTGTCCTGTCTGCCTCTGCTTGGTACCTTGTTTCCTGTCTGCCTCTGCTTGGTACCTTGTTTCCTGTCTGCCTCTGCTTGGTACCTTGTGTCCTGTCTGCCTCTGCTTGGTACCTTGTTTCCTGTCTGCCTCTGCTTGATACCTTGTTTCCTGTCTGCCTCTGCTTGGTACCTTGTTTCCTGTCTGCCTCTGCTTGGTACCTTGTTTCCTGTCTGCCTCTGCTTGGTACCTTGTGTCCTGTCTGCCTCTGCTTGGTACCTTGTTTCCTGTCTGCCTCTGCTTGGTACCTTGTTTGCTGTCTGCCTCTGCTTGGTACCTTGTTTGCTGTCTGCCTCTGCTTGGTACCTTGTTTCCTGTGTGCCTCTGCTTGGTACCTTGTTTTCTGTCTGCCTCTGCTTTGTACCTTGTGTCCTGTCTGCCTCTGCTTGGTACCTTGTGTCCTGTTTGCCTCCGCTTGGTACCTTGTGTGCTGTCTGCCTCTGCTTGCTACCTTGTGTCCTGTCTGCCTCTGCTTGGTACCTTGTGTCCTGTCTGCCTCTGCTTGCTACCTTGTGTCCTGTCTACCTCTGCTTGGTACCTTGTTTGCTGTCTGCCTCTGCTTGGTACCTTGTGTCCTGTCCACCTCTGCTTGCTACCTTGTGTCCTGTCTGCCTCTGCTTGCTACCTTGTGTCCTGTCCACCTCTGCTTGGTACCTTGTTTGCTGTCTGCCTCTGCTTGGTACCTTGTTTCCTGTCTGCCTCTGCTTGCTACCTTGTGTCCTGTCTGCCTCCGCTTGGTACCTTGTTTCCTGTCTGTTATCTCTCGTCTTGTTTTATCTCTCCTCTCTACTATTCTGATATTTTCTGATTTTTTTTTGTTCTCTTGCTTGCTTGATGCCTTGTTCTCTTTTCGCTGTTGCTTTCTGTTGTGTCTGATTCTGTTAATATCTTGTCTGTTTGATGTCCCCTTTCTTTTTATTCTGTCTGTTATCCTATTTTGTCTTTCCTCCTGTCTCTGTTTAACGTTTCTGTCTCATGTATGATTCTGTTTGGCCCTTGTATTTTTCTGTTTGATGTTCTGTTTCCTGTTTGATTCTTATTTGTAATTCTGTCGGCAATTTGAAATCCCGTTACCGTTTTATTTCTTATTGTATTTTTTTCCTCATCAGCTTCTGTTGAATAATCTGTTTTCTCTCTGTTTGCGTTGAGAACATGAAGGGGGAGATTACCAACAGACGCTCACCCCCCCCAGCCCTCTTCAAGGGGAAACTGGACAGATTCCTCTAAAACAGTTCCTGTTTAGCAGGGTTGTGGTGCATA
This sequence comes from Cherax quadricarinatus, assembly GCF_038502225.1. NCBI lineage: Eukaryota > Metazoa > Arthropoda > Malacostraca > Decapoda > Parastacidae > Cherax > Cherax quadricarinatus. The sequence continues at coordinate 22,580,804 of NC_091317.1, forward strand.
CGGGTGGCTGGCACTAACAGCTTGATCGATCAGGACTGCGAGTAAACTTATCTTCTCTCATATATGTGACTGTTGTTCTCGTTGTCTCTCATATCCACGACTGTTGTTACCGTTGTCACTCATGTCTGCGACTGTTATTACTGTTGTTATTCATGTCTGCCACTGTTGTTTCCGTTGTCCCTCATATCAGCAACTGTTGTTTCCGTTGTTCCTCATATCTGAATCTGTTGTTTCCGTTGTTTCGTGTATCATACTGTTATAGGTTTATGCCGTCTAAGATTTTCTGTTGTTACCTGTACCTGTTTCTCACTGGCTATCTTGAAGTCTGTCTGTTTGTCTGTCTGTCTCTCTGTCTGTCTCTGTCTCTGTCTCTCTCTCTCTCTCTCTCTCTCTCTCTCTCTCTCTCTCTCACTCTTTCTCTCTCTCTTTCTCTCTCTCTCTTTCTGTCCCTCTCTCCCTTCGACGGGGGTTGCCTGTAAAGTCTCCCAGGGGGTCACCGCCCCCCTGGACCAAGTCTTCAATATAATACAAACACTGAGCTCCAGGATCTCAATAATTGTATTATATTTAGGCTTTTTACTCACTTTTTTTTCTGCCATTAACTTTTTTTCCCTCTTCCTCTTTAACTTCTGCGTTTTTTCAAGTGACTTTTTTTTTGTCTCCTGTATACCTTTTTTCCGCCTTTTTCCCTCCTCCTTCATCTCTCTTTACTTTATGTTATCCTTCTCTTTCTTCTTCTCTACCTAGTTCTTCTTCTCCTCCTCATCCTCCTCCTTCTCCTCATCCTCCGCTCTC
>NC_091317.1:22581698-22584198 GCF_038502225.1 Cherax quadricarinatus
TCCTCCGCTCTCTCTTTCAGCTTTTCTGGCTCTACTTTTTAGATTTTCTTTCCATCGCATTGATATTTTATCCAGAACATTGATATTTTATCCAGTACATTGATATTTTATCCAGAACATTGATATTTTATCCAGAGCATTGATATTTTATCCAGAACATTGATATTTTATCCAGAACATTGATATTTTATCCAGAACATTGATATTTTATCCAGTACATTGATATTTTATCCAGAACATCGATATTTTATCCAGAACATTGATATTTTATCCAGAACATTGATATTTTATCCAGTACATTGATATTTTATCCAGAACATTGATATTTTATCCAGAACATCGATATTTTATCCAGAACATTGATATTTTATCCAGAACATTGATATTTTATCCAGAGCATTGATATTTTATCCAGAACATCGATATTTTATCCAGAACATTGATATTTTATCCAGAACATTGATATTTTATCCAGAACATTGATATTATATCCAGAACATTGATATTTTATCCAGTACATTGATATTTTATCCAGAACATTGATATTTTATCCAGTACATTGATATTTTATCCAGTACATTGATATTTTATCCAGAACATCGATATTTTATCCAGAACATTGATATTATATCCAGAACATTGATATTTTATCCAGTACATTGATATTTTATCCAGAACATTGATATTTTATCCAGAGCATTGATATTTTATCCAGAACATTGATATTTTATCCAGAACATTGATATTTTATCCAGTATATTAATATTCTCTCCATAACAATATTATTTGAGGTATGGAGACTAGAAATGAGTCTCAGAACCTAAGTAGCTACAGTGATGAATAAAGCTGAATAAAGCTGAATATAGCTGAATAAAGCTGAATAAAGCCGCTGGACGACTGTTGCATATATCCAACTATTCTCTTGACCCGTCCCTTTATACTGGCTCCGTCTCGCCTTTCTGTTGATGTCACTTTGTAAATGGTCCAAGTCGGACCGAAACATCGTCGTAAGCTCCTCTCTCCTATGTCCGGGTTATTTGTGTACTGTTAGCCTTAACACGCGCGTTTAAGCGCTGTTGTCTGGGCTTTATATTTCTGTTTTCCTTGATTGTGATGTCTTGTTGCATTTTCATTCCCAAGGATTAGAACTTTGCGGCTTTTTTTCCACACTGATCTGTAGCTGCCACGTTTTCGGATCACGACATTAGATTATTGAAGTCATCTCGAGGTTCAATGATATCTTCCTGGTGCTGCTGTTGTTGCTCCTCCTCCTCCTCCTCCACTACCTGTGTCCGGCTACCGCCGCTAGTTCGTAGTCAACCAACCTGTGCAGGAGCAGTGGTCAACGAGGAAGGAACTTCAGTAGGTTCAGTAGTACTGAAGGTTCCTTCAGTACCCTGAAGGAACCTCCAGTCTTCACTTGTGGAATCTTGTGCACGACTCAAGCAAGTTGGCACTCAGCGCCATGATCAGCTATGCCACGCTCACTGCTGTCCCACGCTCAGCAAGCTGTGCCATGCACACTCTGCTGTGCCATGCACACTTGAAAAGCATAATAACCTCTGAAACAGAAGCAAGCCATTTTCCAGTCCAGATGCTCGTCGCGGCTGCAGTGGAATCATAATAAATAGTATCTGAATTTTGTTTGTGATTCGTGTCAAAAATTTTGGAAGGAACGCAGTGTTACTCTCACGAATAATAATAATAATAATAATAATAATAATAATAATAATAATAATAATAACAACAATTATTATTATTATTATTATTATTATTATTATTATTATTATTATTATTATTATTATTATTATTATTATTATTATTATTATTATTATCATTATTATTATTATTATTATTAAATAATTATGGGAGGCGTTAAATTCGTAATAGAAGTACTGCGCCTGAAGAAAAGGTAACAATCATCTACGATCAAAGGGGAAGATAGATCAAATCCCTTGGATCAACATTCCTTCACCGGCACTGAGACATCTCTCCTGAGGAGATATATACTGCAAAAAAATGATTGCCTGGAGAATTAAAAGAAATCAGAAAATACCTACCCACGATGCCAGGCTTCCAGGCCCTTGTACACTCCAAAAGAAAACACTGCTGGGGTTGAGCACTGTTTCCTGGACCCACTGGAAGAGCAGGGAAGGCGGAGAGGACTTTCTATGTGTGTGTGTGTGTGTGTGTGTGTGTGTGTGTGTGTGTGTGTGTGTGTGTGTGTGTGTGTGTGTGTGTGTGTGTGTGTGTGTGTGTGTGTGTGTGTGTCCGCACGCGCTCGCGTACATTTTCCCAATACCAGAGAACAAGAGCGACATTAACAAGAGTCAGTCATGTTAACGTCACATTTAACATATAAACAACGCTGAGACTCGCAGTACTAAATAATATCTCGTAAAATAATAACAATACCAGCATGATGAAAGCTAAATAAATTAAAAAAAAAAAACAATAAATAAAAGCATATCTCCGTGACTTTGGAAATTTTGTTTCCCAT
>NC_091317.1:22589198-22599198 GCF_038502225.1 Cherax quadricarinatus
TTGGTCTGACGAAGCTGCTGAGAGTTTAACCCCAGCAAGTACAAAGTTATAAGATTTTGGAAAGGGCAAAGAAGGCCGCAAACAAAGTACAAGCTCAGGGGTAAGAGGCAAACGTTTCAAACGCTACTGAAGGAGGACCTCAGGGTGGGTATTATACCGAGCATATCGCTTGAGGCGCACATTAAGTAACTGCTACAGTGAATCTAGGTCAAGCTTTTAGACATGTAAAGAGTAATCCATGACAATGAATACAGTGTACATCAAACCCATATTGAAGTTCACAGCACCATTATGGAACCACCATTATGGAACCCACACCTGGTCAAGCATGTCAAGAAGTTTGAGAAAGTGCAGAGCTTTGTATAAAGACTTAACCTGATGACACGTACAAAATATTGAATAATATAGCGTGAATAACAATAACTTCAAAGATTGGAAACAGGAACACAAGAACACAGCTGGCATTTAAAAAAAAAAACAGATGAGTCACAGGGATGTTAGGAAGTATTTCTCCAGCCTTAAAAAGTGGAATGACCTAGATAATGAAGTGTTAGAGGCTCGACCCATTCATAGCTTTAAGAAGAGGTACAATAAGGCTCTCGAAGCCAGGAGAGAAAGTGAACTTAATAGCTACCAGCAAAGAGGTAGGACCGCTAACTGAGATTCAACCCCTGCATGCATATATAGGCGAGCACACACACCATTGTGAAATAGTTACGCTTGTGCCCTAAGTCGCAGGTTCGATCCCACACTCATTCTTCTTCCCTACCTATATTTCGCTATTATTCATCCCCTGCCCTCCCTCCCGCCCTCCCTCTCTCTCTCTCTCTCTCTCTCTCTCTCTCTCTCTCTCTCTCTCTCTCTCTCTCTCTCTCTCTCTCTCTATCTATCTATCTATCTATCTATCTATCTATCACTCTCTCTCTCTCTCTCTCTCTCTCTCTCTCTCTCTCTCTCTCTCTCTCTCTCTCTCTCTCTATCTATCTATCTATCTATATATCTAGATATCTATCTATCTCTCTCTCTCTCTCTCTCTCTCTCTCTCTCTCTCTCTCTCTCTCTCTCTCTCTCACACACACACACACACACACACACAAACCCTCGTATTTGCCCACCAATCTCCTTCACTTGTAAACACAGGAACACGCTACTGACAACACCTCCTAACTTACAGTTCCCAGGTGGTGTAGGGAGCCAGGTGGTGTAGGGAGCCAGGTTGTGGAGGGAGCCAGGTGGTGTAGGGAGTCAGGATGTGGAGGGAGCCAGGTGGAGTAGGGAGCCAGGTTGTGGAGGGAGCCAGGTGGTGTAGGGAACCAGGTTGTGGAGGAAGCCAGGTGGGGTAGGGAGTAAGGTTGTGGAGGGAGCCAGGTGGTGTAGGGAGTCAGGTTGTGTAGAGAGCCAGGTGGTGTAGGGATCCAGGATGTGGAGGGAGCCAGGTGGTGTAGGGAGCCAGGTTGTGGAGGGAGCCAGGTGGTGTAGGGAGTCAGGTTGTGGAGGGAGCCAGGTGGTGTAGGGAGCCAGGATGTGGAGGGAGCCAGGTGGTGTAGGGAGTCAGGTTGTGGAGGGAGCCAGGTGGTGTAGGGAGCCAGGTTGTGGAGGGAGCCAGGTGGTGTAGGGAGCCAGGATGTGGAGGGAGCCAGGTGGTGTATGGAGTCAGGTTGTGGAGGGAGCCAGGTGGTGTAGGGAGCCAGGTTGTGGAGGGAGCCAGGTGGTGTAGGGAGCCAGGATGTGGAGGGAGCCAGGTGGTGTAGGAAGCCAGGTTGTGGAGGGAGCCAGGTGGTGTAGGGAGCCAGGTGGTGTAGGGAGCCAGGTTGTGGAGGGAGCCAGGTGGTGTAGGGAGTGAGGTTGTGGAGGGAGCCAGGTGGTGTAGGGAGCCAGGATGTGGAGGGAGCCAGGTGGTGTTGGGAGCCTTGGTTGTGGAGGGAGCCAGGTGGTGTTGGGAGCCAAGTTGTGGAGGGAGCCAGGTGGTGTTGGGAGCCAGGTTGTGGAGGGAGCCAGGTGGTGTTGGGAGCCAGGTTGTGGAGGGAGCCAGGTGGTGTTGGGAGCCAGGTTGTGGAGGGATCCAGGTGGTTGGGTTGGGAGCCAGGTTGTGGAGGGAGCCAGGTGGTGTAGGGGCGTCAGATTGTGGAGGGAGTCAAGTGGAAAATTTTTAAATAATAATTTTCGAATTTTTAAGTAATAATTTTCGAATTTTTCAATAATAATTTTCGAATTTTTAAATAATAATTTTCGAATTTTTAAATAATTTTTGAAATTTTAAATAATAATTTTCGAACTTCTAAATAATAATTTTCGAATTTTTAAATAATAATTTTCGAATTTTATTAGAAAGATAGAAATGGTAAGAAACGTCTGATATAATTAGAAATTATACACCAGATTAATTTAAATAATGGAATTCTGAGCCAAAAGTTTTCCAAACACAATAAAAAATCTATAAAGAGGAAAATATTGACAGTGATAGTAATAAAAAAAAAAACTGCCGCTTTTCAGTTTTGACATCATTCTAAAATACATATAAAATAAATGGTTAGGCTTGCAAATTAAGAGTTTCTTCTTCAGGAGTGTGTCTCCGCCACCTGCAGGCAAGTGCTGCCTCACACACCAGCCACAAGAATGTTGATGTTGTCTGCTGAAGCAGTCACCATTGTCTCTCATACCAGAGACTAGAATGTTGATGTTGTCTGCTGAAGCAGTCACCATTGTCTCTCACACCAGGTACAAGAATGTTGATGTTGTCTGCTGAAGCACTCACCATTGTCTCTCACACCAGCCACAAGAATGTTGATGTTGTCTGCTGAAGCAGTCACCATTGTCTCTCACACCAGAGACTAGAATGTTGATGTTGTCTGCTGAAGCAGTCACCATTGTCTCTCACACCAGCCACAAGAATGTTGATGTTGTCTGCTGAAGCAGTCACCATTGTCTCTCACACCAGCCACAAGAATGTTGATGTTGTCTGCTGAAGCAGCTACCATTGTCACTCACACCAGCCACAAGAATGTTGATGTTGTCTGCCGAAGCAGTCACCATTGTCTTTTACACCAGCCACAAGAATATTGATGTTGTCTGCTGAAGCAGTCACCATTGTCACTCACACCAGCCACAAGAATGTTGATGTTGTCTGCTGAAGCAGTCACCATTGTCTCTCACACCAGCCACAAGAATGTTGATGTTGTCTGCTGAAGCAGTCACCATTGTCTCTCACACCAGCCACAAGAATGTTGATGTTGTCTGCTGAAGCAGTCACCATTGTCTCTCACACCAGCCACAAGAATGTTGATGTTGTCTGCCGAAGCAGTCACCATTGTCTTTTACACCAGCCACAAGAATATTGATGTTGTCTGCTGAGGCAGTCACCATTGTCTCTCACACCAGAGACTAGAATGTTGATGTTGTCTGCTGAAGCAGTCACCATTGTCTCTCACACCAGCCACAAGAATGTTGATGTTGTCTGCTGAAGCAGTCACCATTGTCTCTCACACCAGAGACTAGAATGTTGATGTTGTCTGCTGAAGCAGTCACCATTGTCTCTCACGCCAGCCATAAGAATGTTGATGTTGTCTGCTGAAGCAGCAACCATTGTCACTCACACCAGCCACAAGAATGTTGATGTTGTCTGCCGAAGCAGTCACCATTGTCTTTTACACCAGCCACAAGAATATTGATGTTGTCTGCTGAAGCAGTCACCATTGTCACTCACACCAGCCACAAGAATATTGATGTTGTCTGCTGAAGCAGTCACCATTGTCTCTCACACCAGCCACAAGAATGTTGATGTTGTCTGCTGAAGCAGTCACCATTGTCTCTCACACCAGCCACAAGAATGTTGATGTTGTCTGCTGAAGCAGTCACCATTGTCTCTCACACCAGAGACTAGAATGTTGATGTTGTCTGCTGAAGCAGTCACCATTGTCTCTCACGCCAGCCACAAGAATGTTGATGTTGTCTGCTGAAGCAGTCACCATTGTCTCTCACACCAGCTACAAGAATGTTGATGTTGTCTGCTGAAGCAGTCACCATTGTCACTCACACCAGCCAGGTGTGATATTGTCTGCTGAAGCAGTCACCATTGTCACTCACACCAGCCACAAGAATGTTGATGTTGTCTGCTGAAGCAGTCACCATTGCCTTTTACACCAGCCACAAGAATGTTGATGTTGTCTGCTGAAGCAGTCACCATTGTCACTCACACCAGCCACAAGAATGTTGATGTTGTCTGCTGAAGCAGTCACCATTGTCACTCACACCAGCCAGGTGTGATATTGTCTGCTGAAGCAGTCACCATTGTCACTCACACCAGCCACAAGAATGTTGATGTTGTCTGCTGAAGCAGTCACCATTGCCTTTTACACCAGCCACAAGAATGTTGATGTTGTCTGCTGAAGCAGTCACCATTGTCACTCACACCAGCCACAAGAATGTTGATGTTGTCTGCTGAAGCAGTCACCATTGTCTCTCACACCAGCCACAAGAATGTTGATGTTGTCTGCTGAAGCAGTCACCATTGTCTCTCACACCAGAGACTAGAATGTTGATGTTGTCTGCTAAAGCAGTCACCATTGTCTCTCACGCCAGCCACAAGAATGTTGATGATGGGTGTGCTGAAGCAGTCACCATTCCCACTCATTCGTGCCCAGTCTCCCACTGGGAATATTAAAACGTTCAGGTATGGACAACACATCTCTTTTTTTTTCTTTACACAGAATCAAAAACTGGTTACCAGACGTGCATCTAGAGTACGCGTTGTTCTATGCGTTTTGAGAGTTTTGAAAACCCTAACCTGACAAAAGTACGAAGTGGATAAAAAACATTAGGAAATATATAAAATCAACAATAACGTATAATAGTGACGTTTTAAAAACGTCACCATTAAACGTTTAGAGCAGATTTTAAACGTTTCCTAGTTTCAATAACTTAGTGTTGCAAGCTCTGCCTAGTACAGTATAATGACCCTTAGTGGAGAATATTATAATTCATTGAAGCGCTAAACCCGTTTTCTGAGGATCAAGTGAGAGTGAATGAAGGGTGGAAGATGAGTGTAGGGTGGAGGATGACTGTAGGGTGGAGGATGACTGTAGGGTGGAGGATGACTGTAGGGTGGAGGATGACTGTAGGGTGGAGGATGACTGTAGGGAGGAGGATGACTGTAGGGTGGAGGATGACTGTAGGGTGGAGGATGACTGTAGGGTGGAGGATGACTGTAGGGAGGAGGATGACTGTAGGGTGGAGGATGACTGTAGGGCGGAGGATGACTGTAGGGCGGAGGATGACAGGGTGGAGGATGACAGGGTGGAGGATGACAGGGTGGAGGATGACAGGGTGGAGGATGACAGGGTGGAGGATGACAGGGTGGAGGATGACAGGGTGGAGGATGACAGGGTGGAGGATGACAGGGTGGAGGATGACAGGGTGGAGGATGACTGTAGGGTGGAGGATGACTGTAGGGCGGAGGATGACTGTAGGGTGGAGGATGACTGTAGGGTGGAGGATGACTGTAGGGCGGAGGATGACTGTAGGGTGGAGGATAACTGTAGGGTGGAGGATGACTGTAGGGTGGAGGATGACTGTAGGGCGGAGGATGACTGTAGGGTGGAGGATGACTGTAGGGCGGAGGATGACTGTAGGGTGGAGGATGACTGTAGGGTGGAGGCTGACTGTAGGGTGGAGGATGACTGTAGGGTGGAGGATGACTTTAGGGTGGAGGATGACTGTAGGGTGGAGGATGACTGTAGGGTGGAGGATGACTGTAGGGCGGAGGATGACTGTAGGGTGGAGGATGACTGTAAAGTGGAGGATGACTGTAGGGTGGAGGATGACTGTAGGGTGGAGGATGACTGTAGGGCGGAGGATGACTGTAGGGTGGAGGATGACTGTAGGGTGGAGGATGACTGTAAAGTGGAGGATGACTGTAGGGTGGAGGATGACTGTAGGGTGGAGGATGACTGTAGGGCGGAGGATGACTGTAGGGTGGAGGATGACTGTAGGGTGGAGGATGACTATAGGTTGGAGGATGACTGTAGGGTGGAGGATGACCGTTATGGAAAACTGGAGGAGATAATAACTAGAACAGAGTATACTACTGACTCTGGCCATACAATAGAGCGGAAAAATAATGTAAGGGACCTGGGAGTAGTAATGTCTGAGGATCTCACTTTCAAGGATCACAACAGTGCCACGATCGCACGTGCAAAGAAAATGATAGGATGGATAATGAGAACTTTCAAAACGAGAGATGCCAAGCCCATGATGATCCTTTTCAAATCACTTGTTCTCTCTAGGTTGGAATACTGCTGTACATTAACATCTCCATACAAAGCAGGTGAAATCGCAGATCTAGAGAGTGTACAGAGATCCTTTACTGCACGTATAAGTTCTGTCAACACCTTAACTACTGGGAACGCTTGGAAGCACTTGACTTGTACTCGTTGGAACGCAGGAGGGAGAGATATATTATAATCTACACTTGGAAAATCTTGGAAGGAATGGTCCCAAATCTGCACACAGAAATCACTCCCTACGAAAGTAAAAGACTGGGCAGGCGATGCAAAATGCCGCCAATAAAAAGTAGGGGCGCCATTGGTACACTAAGAGAAAACACCATAAGTGTCCGGGGCCCAAAACTGTTCAACAGCCTCCCATCAAACATTAGGGGAATTGCCAATAAACCCCTGGCTGCCTTCAAGAGAGAGCTGGACAGATACCTAAAGTCGGTGCCGGATCAGCCGGGCTGTGGCTCGTACGTCGGACTGCGTGCGGCCAGCAGTAACAGCCTAGTTGATCAGGCCCTGATCCATCGGGAGGCCTGGTCGTGGACCGGGCCGCGGGGGCGTTGATCCCCGGAATAACCTCCAGGTAACCTCCAGGTAACCTCCAGGTGGAGGATGACTGTATGGTGGAGGATGACTGTAGGGCGGAGGATGACTGTAGGGTGCAGGATGACTGTAGGGTGGAGGATGACTGTAGGGTGGAGGATGACTGTAAGGTGGAGGATGACTGTAGGGTGGAGGATGACTGTAGGGCGGAGGATGACTGTAGGGTGGAGGATGAGTGTAGGGTGGAGGATGACTGTAGGGTGGAGGATGACTGTAGGGTGGAAGATGACTGTAGGGTGGAGGATGACTGTAGGGTGGAGGATGACTGTAGGGCGGAGGATGACTATAGGGTGGAGAATGAGTGTAGGGTGGAGGATGACTGTAGGGCGGAGGATGACTGTAGGGTGGAGGATGACTGTAGGGTGGAGGATGAGTGTTGGGTGGAGGATGAGTGGAGGGTGGATTGTAAGTGTAGGGTGGAGGGTGAGTGTAGGGTGGAGGGTGAGTGTAGGGTGGAGGGTGAGTGTAGGGTGGAGGGTGAGTGTAGGTTGGAAGATGAGTGTAGGGTGGAGAGCAAGTGTTGGGTGGAGGGTGAGTGTAGGGTGGAGGGTGAGTGTAGGTTGGAAGATGAGTGTAGAGAGGAGAGCGAGTGTTGGGCGGAGGGTGAGTGTAGGGTGGAGGGTGAGTGTAGGTTGGAAGATGAGTGTAGAGTGGAGGATGACTGTAGGGTGGAGGATGACTGTAGGGTGGAGGATGAGTGTTGGGTGGAGGATGAGTGGAGGGTGGATTATAAGTGTAGGGTGGAGGGTGAGTGTAGGGTGGAGGGTGAGTGTAGGGTGGAGTGTGAGTGTAGGTTGGAAGATGAGTGTAGAGTGGAGGATGACTGTAGGGTGGAGGATGAGTGTAGGGTGGAGGATGAGTGTTGGGTGGAGGATGAGTGGAGGGTGGATTATAAGTGTAGGGTGGAGGGTGAGTGTAGGGTGGAGGGTGAGTGTAGGTTGGAAGATGAGTGTAGAGTGGAGAGCGAGTGTTGGGCGGAGGGTGAGTGTAGGGTGGAGGGTGAGTGTAGGTTGGAAGATGAGTGTAGAGTGGAGAGCGAGTGTTGGGTGGAGGGTGAGTGTAGGGAGGAGAGTGAGTGTTGGGTGGAGGGTGAGTGTTGGGTGGAGGGTGAGTGTAGGGTGGAGGGTGAGTGTAGGGTGGAGGGTGAGTGTAGGGTGGAGGGTGAGTGTTGGGTGGAGGGTGAGTGTAGGGTGGAGGGTGAGTGTAGGGTGGAGGGTGAGTGTAGGGTGGAGGGTGAGTGTATGGTGGAGGGTGAGTGTTTGATGGAAGGTGAGTGTGGTATGGAGGGTGAGTGTAGGGTGGAGGGTGAGTGTTGGGTGGACGATGAGTGTATGCTGAAGGATGAGTGGAGTGTGGATTATAAGTGTAGGGTGGAGGGTGAGTGTTGAGCGGAGGGTGAGTGTATGCTGAAGGATGAGTGGAGGGTGGATTATAAGTGTAGGGTGGAGGGTGAGTGTATTATGGAGGATGAGTGCTGGGTGGAGGATGAGTGTAGGGTGGAGGGTGAGCGTAGGGTGGATGATGAGTTTGGTTTGGAGGGTGAGTGTAGGATGGAGGGTGAGTGTAGGGTTGAGGGCGAGTATTGGGTGGAGGGTGAGTGTAGGGTGGAGGGTGAGTGTAGGGTGGAGGGTGAGTGCTGGGTGGAGGGTGAGTATAGGGTGGAGGGTGATTGTAGTTTGGAGGGTGATTGTTGGGTGGAAGGTGAGTGTATGGTGCAGGGTGAGTGTAGAGTGTGTGTAGGGTGGAGTGTTAACTTCAGAATGGTTGTCTCCTCTCACAATCATTCTTTTTTTATCTCTCTCCTACTCTATTTCGTCTATTTCTCACTCCACCCTCTTCCTCCATCTCCCTTTTCCCTCTCACTCCCTCTCTCCTAACAATAACCCCTCTCTCATACTCTTAATTCCCCCTCCTCTCTCTCTCTCTCTCTCTCTCTCTCTCTCTCTCTCTCTCTCTCTTTTTTTTTTTAACACAGGGTTGACAAGGTTATGGATCCCTAGCTTTATTGACAACTATTTACAGGTTAAGGATTCCTAACTTTATTATAAGTCAAGAGCTGTTACCTACATCAGCTCATTTGAAAGCATTTTTGATTGTTATGAGACATACAAGTAGGGAACAGGATGAAGTTGGAGCCATCTGTGGGCCAGCATTTTCATGTGATCAACTGACTTTATATCGTTGACATCATTATGCTGTACGAATGTGTTCCATACTCGAGTCATCCTGGGTATATATGATCTCAGATGGAGTGATGTTCTGGAGAAGGGTACAGCCAGAGTGAAGTTGCTGTTTTCTGCCCGTCTTGTAGCATAAAAGCTTGTTTCACGCTGTCCTCGAAGTGGATCCAAGTGTGGTACTTTGACAATATTGGCCTTGTACATAACAGTAAGGCCACCCACATCCCTCCTATGTTGAAGGCTCTGCTGAAATGACAGATTTATCCAGGATGGGTCCAGGCGAGAGATGAGACGTCGTGCTTTGTTCTCTACTCTGTCAAGCAGTCGCAGATGAGAGGGGGGGCAGGCAAACCAAGAAAGTGGAGCATACTCAAGGTGTGAGCGTACTTGTGCCTCGTACAGAATCTTGCAACCTCTACTGTCAAGCAGATGCGAGATACGGCGAAGTGCTGTAAGCTTCCTAGCTGCCTTGTTTGCAAGATTTACATGGTTCTTCATGGTTAATTTGGAGTCAAATTTCACCCCAAGGATATCAACTTCTTCTCCAGGTGCCAACACCCTCCCATTCATCCTTACTACTGCACCAGCATTACCATCATGGTGCCTAGAGACATCATCATTTGCGTTTTCTCAGGTGCAAATGTTACTTTCCATCTATTTCCCCAAGCTGATATAGCTCTCAGCTGGTGATTGATGTAGCTTAGAGCAGCTGGCATTTCTTCTCTTGGATAAGTGAATGTCAGTGTACAGTCGTCTGCATATGCATGTGATTCTGGGATGAGATGAAGAAGGTCCTTGAAGTAGACATTCCATAACAATGGTCCCAGTACGCTTCCTTGTGGAACACTTGCCCCAGTAGGATGTCTTGCTGATTCCGTTCCATTGAGAACTACACTTAGAGATCTACCATGAAGGTAATCACTGAGGAGACATAACGTAGAGCCT